>NC_135306.1:57386335-57688642 GCF_048772815.1 Callospermophilus lateralis | reverse complement strand
TCTAAATAAAAATACAAAATAGGACTGGAGGTGTGACTCAGTAGTGTACTGCCCCTGAGTTCAATCCCTAGTACCCCTCCCCACCAAATTGCTATGAAAGATATAAAAATATGTCACATATTTATATTTATCTTTTATGTAATTCTGGGAATATTAAATAATCTCTTCAAATGCAATAATTCTCATTTTAAGCAGTCTCAATTTTAAAAATATCCTATCAATATTCAATGTGTTAAATGATGATTCCTTTATAGCATGAGAACTTTGAAAGATACCAAAATTTCAATTATTTAGATTAATACAGATCATATATTCTCATACACCAGAGCGTTGGCATATGACCTTCTTTTATATTAATCTTTCTAACTATAATGGAAGGCTTTGACATTTGAGACTGTAAAAGCATGGCTCACTACCTCTACAGTGTGGACAGTCATCTGCATCTTTGAAAACGTTCCTTCTGATTGTATTCGGCGTGAGGTCACTTTTTGAGAAACAAATTCTTTCTACTCCAATCATTTGCTTATAGAGATCCAGGTTGTTTGGGAGATTTTAATCATGATATCGAATAAGAAACTTCCAGACAACAAAGATAAAATGTTTATCATTCTGACAAAGACAAAAATCCCCAATGGCAAAAGGTCAGGAAGTCTTTTATCTGGGATAAAATGGTAAATAATAACCTCAAACAGTTTCAGGTATTTGCAAAACTGCATATTATTATATCATTGGGAAGAAGCAAAATTAGAAAATATTTTGGAGTTGCAGTACTTCAAAAACAAACAAATCAGTTTCTTTTTACATTTATAGTTTACATGTAAATATTAGCATGTATAAACAAGATGTTACCATACAAAACACAATACACAGAAAAGTAATTGTTATAGTTCTTTGCATTTTGTTGTTGTTGTTAAACGTATTAAAGCTCAGCAGGAACAACTAATTTACCCAGTTAAGAGCTGGAGACAAAATTAAAACAGAAAAGTGGATAATACTGATAAGTGTTTATCCCACTATATTCTTTGAAATTACATTCTATAACTCATTTGACTATTTATTACATCTAAACAGAACTATAACCTGAAACATTTAACTTTGTTTGTATATGCAAATTTGCATGTATTTATCAAATGTTTCACCAATCTAATTTGATACAGTTGCTCTTTGTCTTAGTTATTTTTGTATTGCTGTTAACAGAGTACTTGAGACTGGGTAACTTATTAAGAAAAAAAAAGGTTTATTTCTTACCATTCTGGAGGCTGCAAGTCCTAGAGCAGAGTGTGGGCATATGGCAAGTGCCTCCAGGCTGCATCATACAAGATGGAAAACGAAGCAAACATGCACAAGAGACAGATGCAAGAGAAGGCCAAACTACTTTAATCACTTGCTCTCCCAATAATTGATCCATTGCCATGATAAGGACATCAATCCAGACAATTAAGAGGTCTCTTACAGATCCCACTTCTTAAAATCGTCGCTTTGGAAATTAAATTTCGACATGAGTTTAGGAGAGAACAAACCATAGCACTTTTTTAATGCATGGTTTATAAAAATGCAAAGATTTAACAAAATAATGAGAAAAAAAATTATCTTTTCTATAACATTGTACTTCATAAATGCGGACTACAGGAATGACCAAAAGTTTTAAAATTTATTAAAGTCAATGAATAGTAAAGACCCTTGTCTAAAAAGTTATGTGGCACATACATTTAAGAAAGATCCAATAATAACACAAAGTAGGTTAGGATGGTGACAGATAGTTTACATGTATACATGGACTATATATCATATATTTTGATCACATACTCCAATTGGAGTGAGGGTGAGTGATACAACATAAAACAGGGAAGAGACAAGATGACAATAACTGGATAACAGTTCCCTCTTGCTGTGCCCAAAATTCAGAACACAGAGCTTGATAAACATTGATGTGTAAGTGTTTGTGTGTGTGTGTGTGTGTGTGTGTGTGTGTGTGTGTGTTTATAGGAATAAATGTTCAAATGTTGAAAATAAAGGTTCCATAAATAATCAATCATTTAAAAATTATGCATCCTCTGGCTACTTACTGATTTTGGCAAACATTTAGAGACAATTCACTGTGCAGTTAAAGGGAACAAAAGTTAAAATACCATCAGACTCTAGTATTTGAAAAACATGGAATTTGAACACAATGCAGTTTGTTGAGTATTTAACATATATATTCTCGGTCCTTCTGTGTGAGAAATTCATCACATGCAATACATCACCCAAATACAAAGTGTAAATCAGAGTCAGCTGGATCTTTTTTTTTTTAATTTTTATTTTTATTTATTTTTTTTTTATTGGTTGTTCAAAACCTTACAAGTTCAGCTGGATCTTGAACCAACAGTTAAGCCACATGACCTTGCATCCAATCTCAATTTTCTTGTCTCTAAAATGGAAAAATTCATTGTTCATCTTAGGAGGACTAGAGCACTAATTGAGACTATATATATACGCCCACACACACATATATATGTACACACCTGACCTATATTAAGTATTCAATAAATATTAACAAATATTTGTTCAGTGTTGTGATTTCTACTCAAACATTAATTGTTCCTAGATATATTTGGGAACACTTTAATTTTAAAAAAATGTAAACATAGGTTGAAAACCTTTGCTTGCACTCATTATTTTTAAATATTACTATAATTTTTCAGATTTATATACTTTCTAGAATTCGAGTTTCACAATTCAAAGTACATTGATGAATATGTATGTATATTTATTTAATAAATGTGAATGTTTAATGTTGATGAGCCTTTTTTGAGAACTCATTAAACGTAGCTGTCAAGAATCATGAAGCAAAAAAAAAAAAAAAAGGTTTTCATAAGAATTTAGCTCAATTTAGCAAAAAAGACAAAAATAGCTCCTTTAAAAATTAAAATTTGATTCCAAAGGGCATCTAAATTTGGGTAGACTTATTTTACCTGAACTTTCGAACCTGTTAAAAATTCCTCATGAGGATCCTTCATTCTCTCATTATTTCTCTATCTTTGAAACATTGATATCTGTTCTTCTGGTTTTCTTTCATTTTATTTCATCAAGGATTGCATACTTCATTGTTCTCTTACGTGAACTTCAAATTTACCTGCTATTTATTATTTAAGAGCATGGCTCCTCTTTTAACTACAATGAGAATGAACCTATAGAATTACTGAAAGAAATAGGATGTCCTATTTCAAAACGAAATGAGCTTTCCACATACACAAGTTCCTGATTATATCACTCCTGATTTTTACAAAAATAAATTGTTGTTTTACATTTTAAGGAAGCCCATTTGCCCTTGGAATACCTTTTTATCTATTTCATTAACTTCAGTACATATAAGATATGGCAGTTGGACTATAAATTGACTAAGAAAGCTGAAAATACAAGCAGATAGAGAAATACTCATAGTAAATAAAATCAGTACATCATTTCCTTTCATAAAAGGTATGTCTCAGAAACTTCTCCTAAAATGATTCAGAAATAATTAGGAAGGTGGGGACTGGGGGCTGATGGAGGAAATTAATAACCTTTTAAACACATGTTAGAAACTGGCCCTCTGGATAATTGAGTCAAGTTGAAACCTTGCTAAATGAAGAGGCTTTACCTCTGGTCTGTCAGGTGGGCCCTTGTTCCTTATCTTTTAGATTCATCTCATCAGTTAGAAATGCCGATTTCCTTCTATTAAAAAAATACAAGAGAAAAATGTGGTTGTTTATTTATCACAAGGTAAAAACAGCTGAATTAGTCATATTGTGCTTTAAAACAGCCTACTAAATTGAGAGGTTTCTAACTATGTTATTAACATTGTATTTATGTATCTCCAACTGGAGAACTGAGCCACACAAGGACAACAAATATCTAAGTCACCAGCAACAAATTATTATACTTTCTGATGCTGGTACCATCAGTTTTACAGGGGTTCCTCTATACCTGCAATTTAAGATTATAATGTAACAACTTGGAGTCTTCATTATCTAAATGAAAGATAATTGGTTTTAGTTTAACATCTTTGTATAAATAGTATAATAATTTACTCCTTTAAAATAATTAAAATGTTTTAATAACAAGTTTTTGCCTTAATAAAACTTATCAAGCCTTTGTTTGGATCCTAATAACACCTGCCCTTATTGTTTCCTTATTGTTTCCAGCATTGAGCTGATGGCCTCAGGTAAATTAAACATTCAAACTCTATGTAATAGTGACTGTGATTTATCATTCAAATCTGGATGTTTTTGAAAACAACAACAATACAAAGTATTAACCTTGCACTAGAAGAACAAGCTTAAACTGAAGATTTTCAGAGCAAACTGGGCAAACTCTGAGAAAATAGAATTACCTGTATATAAATGTTTATATGAATGTTATTGTTTAAGTATTAGGTATCCCCCCAAAAAATCATGTGTGAGACAATACAAGGAAGTTTAGAGGTGAAAATATTGGTTTATTATAGGTTTAACCTAATGTGCATTAATCCCCTGACAGGGATTAACTGAGTGGTAACTCTAGGCAGGTAGGATGTGACTGGCAAAGGTGTGTCCTTGGGGATGTGCCTTTGGGGTTTATATTTTGTATCTGGCGAATGAAATCTCTTTCTTTGCTTCCTAGTATAATGCCTTGAGCTGCTTGCCTCCCCGACAATCTTCCACAATGATGTTCAGCCTCATCTAGAGCCCTGAGGATAGAGTTGGCCATGTATGGACTGAGACCACTAAAACTGTGAGCCCCCCAAGTAAACTTTTCCTTCTCTAATTATTTTTGTCAGATCTTTTGGTCACAGCGGTAAAAAAAAAAAAAGCAGACTAAAATGTCTGAGCAAAGAGAAAATGTGTAAGGATTAGCAGCAATGGGTGAACATCACTTTCATTTATTGTTTCATCGATTGCAATAAATGAATTTATTGAGTTTGAAATTTAAAGTAACATTAAAAATTAAAAAGAGAAATGTTTATAAAAATTTCCCAGCAATCTTAAGATCTAAGTAATAAATGTTTCACTTAGATGAAATAATTAAAGTGAAAATGTCAGAAATAAATATTGCCTAAGGACACACAGTAAGATACAAAGCTGGTACAAACTATGCATACCACACTGCCCGTCATTGTATTTCTTCTAAGATTTCTTAGGGGAGCATCATGGAAATTCATACTTCTTCATTATACATAAGACTCTGTTGACAATTTCAATTATCAGGATTTTGCCCTTAGGGAAAAATAAATTAAGAAATCATTCTACACATCTATTACTCAATAATCCTTTATGACTTCCATTTCATAAATATCAGGCAACTATGGTTTCCAATAGGAGTAATCAGCATATAATATATGAAAATAAAAAATATTTAACCAGCCCTCAAATCCTAAGTGTTCCCTGAAGTTTGTGAAAATATGACTATTGTGGTTTGGATGTGAGCTGTACCCGCAAAACTCATGTGTGATAGAATACAAGAAGGATCAGAAGAGAAATGATTAGGTAATGAGAACCTTAACTCAAACAATGCATTAATACCCTGATGGTATTAGCTGATAACTGGAGACTGGTAAGGTGTGGCTGGAAGATGTGGATCACTGTGGGCATGCCTTTGGGGTATATATTTTATAACTGGTGAGTGGAGTCTCTCTGCTTTCTGATCATCTTTTGAACTGCTTCCCTCCACCACACTCTTCTGCCATGATGTTCAGGCTCACCTCCAACCTGGAGGAATGCAGCCAGCTGTCTGTGGACTGAGAGCTCTGAAACTGTAAGACCTGAAATAAACTTTTTCACCTCGGAAGTTGTTCTTGTCAGGTCTTTTAGTCAGAGCAGCAAAAAAGCTGACTAAAGCAATAATATTAAACCATGTTCAAGTGAACATCAAAGGAATAATATATATGATCTTATGATCCATAAAGTATTTGTAAACTATGATTCTAATCATTGTCATTGTTAAAGGACAGTTGGAGCTGTGTTAAATTATACTATAATGTCTATTAGGTAGTGAATCAGAGTGAGTTCTTCCCTTTTCTTTATTTTGTGTTTTAATAATACAAATAAAATTTTTTAAAATATTTAAGACAGCATTTATCACAACATGGTATCATATTAATTAATCAGTCAATTTTAATTGTTAATAAATAAGTGAATAAATCAGTCAATTTTAATAATAAATAATAAATCAGTCAATTTTACTACCAGGTTTTTGAGTTTGTTTGGCCATATTGTATAACACAAGTGCAATCCAGTAAATGGCAGTCATTAAATTTCATCAGTTATTTAAAATGTTACTGTTATTTTTAAAGTTGTAAGTAATAACTTCAAAATGGAAAACATATGTTAGCCAGGTGCCATTGTGTCAGGCATTCTAAACATGGAAAGATTTAAGTTTACTGGGTGAATAAATAAAATAATGCATTAAAATACAGTAATGGACACATTAATTCATCCATTGAATCAGTCATTCTTCAAATATTTCTTGATTTCCCATCATGTTCCAGGTATTTTGTTAAGCAATAGACTAAAGCAATAAATAAAATTTATACTTTTTTATAGGGCTCAACATTTCTTGAATAATTAATCAACAATTAGCAAGCTTTGTGAAAATAAGTACTAAAAGAAATGCACAATCATGAGCTGTGATTTACTCTGAGGAGACAGGAAAAGTGTTTAAGACTTCAGATGTTGGGGCTGGGGTTATGGCTCAGTGGTGAAGTGAGGCACTGGCTTGAGGCACTGGATTCTATCCCTAGCACCACATAAAAATAAATAATAAAAATAAAGGTATTGTGTTCATCTACAACAAAAAAAATTATTTAACAAATGACTTCAGATGTTCCTGCAAGTTAATTAATCATGTTGAGAGGGCAAAAGTTCTTCTATAAGAATTGAATAAATACCAATGTGTGTATTAGTCTCTCGATTTGTCTCTTTGCATCATTGGAACAAATCCAGGAGAAAACAACTTTATTTTGATTCATATTTTTAGAGACTTCAATCCATCAACAGCTAGCTACTTTGCTCTGGGCCTGTGCAGAACATCATAGTGGAAGGGTGTGGCACACAAAAGTTACTCTTGCTAGCAAATGAGTAAGAAAAAGAGAGAGAGAAAGGGGCATAAATAACATAAAAGCTCAGAACATGCCTGCTGTGGCCTACTTCTTCCAACTAGGTACCTCTCCTAGGGGTCTATTCAGTCATCAACATATTAGTTCAATGATCAAGTCCAAACCCTCATGACTGGAAGGATCATGTCTTAAAAGTCCCACCTCTAAGTATGTGAGACATTAGGGGACATTTCATATCCAAACCACAATAATATGATTGGCACTATTTTGTTTCTAGAAATTTTTATATTGTACATGCTTAAGAATGGCAATGTGGATGATGGATATTTTGAATTTAAGGAGTCATTAGGGGTGTGATCTTAACAATTCATTTGCCTAATGACCTTTTTTTTTTAACTGTACTATTTATTTTAGGCAAAATTAGAGATAAATTCCCCTCCAGTCCCCTTTATATTTTGTTGCTTTGAATTGGTAGAAAAAGCTAAGGGTATATGGTGAGCAGTTTCTGAATAAAATTTCAAGATCATGAAAGTTGGTATTGATCATGGAGGATTATTAGGTAGTAAACTAACTTTGCTTTTAATTTTAAATAGTTTCTTCATTGTTACACATTATTGTACTATTTTAAGAATTATTTTAATAAGGTTTTTATTAAAAGTATGAATATGAAATTAGAATTCTATAAGTAGGACAAATAGCATTGAGAACAGAAAATTACTTGATACATGACCATCTCCTTGTTAGCAATACCTACATTCATTGTTAGGCCAGGGGCTCATTGTCTTGTATTTTCCATTGTAAAATTCTACTTTTTTTTTCCTAGTACGTAGCAAGCAATTTGCTCAGTGAAACTTGCAGTCATGAAAATATACATTTCATCCAATGTTTAATCTGGAATTAAAAACAAAATATCTGCCTTCATATTGAAATTTGTAACTTTCAGATTGAAGGAGTCAAGCTGGACTCATAAAGAGGAAGGCATTCCTTTGTGAATGTTAATGAAATTCCAGAATATCAAATACAAAGAAAAACTATCTTTAAAAATAAAAAGAGGAAAATAAAAGATGATAAACCACATGGTTGATATAATGGTTTAAATTTTAATATCCCTGACAAGGTCTTGTGTTAGGCAATGCAAAAATGTTCAGGGGTATAATGATTACCTAATGAGAGCTCTAACTTCATCATTGAGTATTCTATGAGGTGGTAACTAGGCAAGTGGGGCATGGATGGAGAAAGTAGGTCACTGGGTATGGCCTCTTCCACCATTATGGTACACCTCACTTCAGGCCCAAAGCAATAAAGTTGGATCAATATGAATTGAATCTCTGAAACCAGGAGCCCAAAATATACTTTATCTCCTATAAGTTTTTCTTGTCAGGTATTTTGGCCACAGTGACAAAAGTTGGTGAACAGAGTAGAACAGCAATTATTATCAGCATAATTCTCATCAGAATCAATAGAAACCTGAAAAAAATAACAAGAAATATCTTATAAGATATGATGAAAAATAATTATGAATATAAAGTTTGTATAATAGCCTAGAGATTATTTAAATGTCAGTGCAAAATAAATTATAACACCCATATGCTGCATGGATTAAAAAAAAAACAACTTATGTATTTAGCTCATTAGAAATGCTGCTGAAACCACAATAGAAAATACATGGAACTGTATAACACCAAACTGAATTCCACTTCAACTTTTTTAAAAATGAGAGGGAGTCCTCTTTTAGCCCAATTTCAAAGAAAAGGTATAACTATATGAAGCTGGAGACACAGTGACTCTGTGGGGAAAGTCCCCTTAGCAGAGCTGTTACTTTTGATGGAGGGCCTAGCTAGTCTCTGCTGGAGAAAACTTGCAAATAAATTCCCTGACATATGTTTCTTTGCTCCAACCTGAAAGGCATAGGAATCTATTGATGGAGTTCATATATTTGAACTTATAGGGACAAAATAGCATATCTTCTAAAGCCAGAGCCTTGCTTTTGATCTCCAGCTCTAAAATTTATATCTAATACATCCATTACTTAAGCTCATTGTGAGCATGTTTTCACAATGTTTCAGGTAACCAAAAGGTTAAAAAAGAAAAAAGTCTAAATAGTTGGAGAACCCAATAAGAAAATAGAAAAAGACAGAAAATCCAAATGCATATAAAATAGTTTTCAACTTCATCCACTAAAACTTATACTGGAAAATGAACATTTTTAAAAAATCAAATACACACATAACTTGGAAGACAAAAAATTCAAATACATGTGAAACAATTGTCAAATTCATCATTATCAAATTATATTTAATGGTGGATACTAATTTTCCAATTTGAAATTGTCAGATTCTTAAATGCTACTACTTGCAGACTTCAGTTAGCAATGATAATAGCAATATTACCCACTTTTCTTTTCATTTCTTCTTTTTATCTCTTACCATTCTGGGTTTGCAGGACTTGCACATGCTAGGCAAGTGTTCCACCAATGAGATATACCTGAGACCTACATACTTTTCTCTAATATATGTATGGAAGAGATAATACAGAAATGTATATACATGGGAAAATAATTTAGTATGTTGTCTTTTCTCTTTAAGGAATTTCTTTAGAGCAATCCAAATGAATTTTCCTGTTTGTGTACAAACATATCCACTCTTCATTATTCTGACACTAAATTGATAACTATGATACTTTTATGGTTTGAATCTGGAATGACCCCTAAAAGTTCATGAGAATGAGTCAAGGCAGTTATGTACAGGTAGACATTGGTGAAATGATTGAATCAAGAGGGATAGGACCTCAGCAGTGGATTAATCAATTGATAGCTGAATGAACTATTGGAAAGTGGTAAAACTGTAGGTGGTAGGGCATGCATGGAGGAAATAGGTCACTGGGGGTATATGCTTTGTACCTATATCTTGTTTCTGGTCCTTTCTTCTCTGTCTCTGTTTCCGGACTTCCATGAAAGAGCAGATTTTCTCTGCCACACCCTCCCACCATAATGTTTTGCCTCACCTCAGCCCCAAAACAATGGAGTCAGCTGTCTACAGAATGAAATTTCTGAATCTGAGGGCCAAATAAACCTTTCCTCCTCTGTATTATTATTCTCATGTATTTTGGACACAGCAATAAAAAGCTGATTAACAGAGCCTTTCCTTTGAAGTAATGTAAATTGTTTTCAGAAGTTCTTAAATGAAATATGAAAGTCCTTATGTTAAGTGTAAGAAGAAAAATTAATGAGCAGCCATATTTGGAGAATAAAGGAAGTATCATAAAGGTAATTTGAATATTGTTTGAATGTAAATACCCCTCCTAAATTATAATGTTGGAATTTAAACCTCAACGTGATAGTATGTAGAAGTGGGTCCTTCTGGAAAGTAAGTCACGGGAACTCTGCCCCCATAAATGGATTAATGACATTATAAAAGAGGCATCTGAAGGCTATCAGACTATTCCATTTCTTCTGCCATATGAGGACATAGCATTTGTCCATTTTTTTCTCCTATTGCATGTGAAGACACTTCACAAAACCACTACCTGGGAAGCAGAAAGCAGCCCTTACTAGACATTAACTCTGCCAATTTCTTGATATTGAATATTTTATCTTCCATATTGTGAGAAATAAATTTCTGTTTTTTATAAAGTACACACTCGTATTTTGTCACAGTAGTGAGGATGACTAAAATACTGAAATTATTGATGATTGTTATTACCTGTTTTATAAGATCTGAAATTTTCTGATGTCTTACAATGATCAGAGTGATTTCAGAATTATACAGATAAAATAGGTGTAATGGCACATATCTGTAATCCCAGCTACTCTTTTTTTTTTGAGAATTTTAATATTTATTTTTTAGTTTTCAACAGACACAAGATCTTTGTTTGTATGTGGTGCTGAGGATCGAACCCGGGCCGCATGCATGCCAGGCAAGCACACTACTGCTTGAGCCACATCCCCAGCCTCACCCATTCATTTATTAAAGGGCAGCTAGGTTACTTCCACAGTTTAGCTTTTGTGAATTGAGCTTATATAAACATCGATGTGGCTGCATTACTATAGTATGCTTATTTTAAGTCCTTTGGGTATAGACTGAGGAATGGGATAGCTGAGCCAAATGGTGGTTTCATTCCAAATTTTATAAGGAATCTCCATATTCCTTCCCAAATTGGTTTCACCAATTTGCAGTCCCACTCGCGATGTATGAGTGTGCCTTTTCCCCCACATCCTTGTCAAAACTTATTGTTGTTTGTATTCTTGATAACTGCCATTCTGACTAGTGTGAGATAAAATCTTAGAGTAGCTTTAATTTGCATTTCTCTAATTACTAGAGATGTTGAACATTTTTTAAATATATTTGTTGATCTATTGTATATCTTTTTTTTTGAGAAGTCTCTTCAATTCCTTAGCTACATTTATTGACTGGGTTGTTTGTTTTTTGTATTAAGTTTTTTGAATTCTTTATATATCCTGTAGATTAGGGCTCTATCTGATGTGCATATGGCAATAATTTGTTCCCCGAACGTGGGCTCTTTCTCTTCACCTCATTGATTGTTTCCTTTGTTGTGAAAAAGATTTTTAGTTTGAATCCACCCCATTTATTAGTTTTTGATTTTATTTCTTTTTTTAAAATTTTTATTGTTGGTTGTTCAAAACATTACATAGTTCTTGATATATCATATTTCACACTTTGATTCAAGTGGGATATGAACCCCCATTTGTACCCCATATACAGATTGCAGAATCACATCAGTTGCACAACCATTGATTTACATATTGCCATTCTGGTGTCTGTTGTATTCTGCTGCCTTTCCTATCTTCTACTATCCCCCCTCCCCCCTCCCCTCCCCTCTTCTCTCTCTACCCCCTCTACTGTAATTCATTTCTCCCCCTTATATTTTTCCTCCTTTCCCCTCACTTCCTCTTGTATGTAATTTTGTATACCCCTGAGGGTCTCCTTCCATTTACATGCAATTTCCCTTCTCTCTCCCTTTCCCTCCCACCTCTCATCCCTGTTAAATGTTAATCTTCTTCTCATGCTCTTCGTCCCTACTCTGTTCTTAGTTACTCTCCTTATATCAAAGAAGACATTTGGCATTTGTTTTTAAGGGATTGGCTAGCTTCACTTAGTATAATCTGCTCTAATGCCATCCATTTCCCTGCAAATTCTATGATTTTGTCATTTTTTAATGCAGAATAATACTCCATTGTGTATAAATGCCACATTTTTTTTTTTTTTATCCATTCGTCTATTGAAGGGCATCTATGTTGGTTCCACAGTCTTGCTATTGTGAATTGTGCTGCTATGAACATCAATGTAGCAGTGTCCCTATAGCATGCTCTTTTTAGGTCTTTAGGGAAAGCAGTATGGAGATTTCTTGAAAATCTGGGAATGGAACCACTATTTGATCCAGCTATTCCAGCTACTCTTGAGGATGAAGCAGAGGATTGCAATTTTGAGGCCAGCAGGGGCAATTTAGTGAAGCTCTGTCTCAAAATAAAATATAAAGGACTAAGCATGTAGTTTAGTGGTTGAGTGCTTGCTTACTTTCCAGACATGTGCAAGGCCCAAGGTTCAATCCACAGTACCACACACACACACACACACAAAAAAAAAAAAAAAAAAATACTCACAAAAAAAGAAAAAAAGGAAAGAAAAATAATTATATAAATAATTATATAAATAAAAGTGATTAAATAAGAATGTTCAGTTAAAACTACTTAGAAGAAGCCTAGATTAACATCTTTTGGAATATATTCCCCAAACTCCCTCTTTCTTGATTTTTCTCTTTATATTATATATATATATATATATATATATATATATATATATATATATATATATAATGTTAACCCAAAATGGAGGGCAATAATAAAGTGGACTAGACAAAGGGAAATGAAGGGAAGGGAGGGGAAGGGGAATAGGAAAGACAGTAGAACTAATTGATTATAACTTTCCTAGCCTTGTATTTGTATACACAACCAGGGTAACTCCACATCATGTACTACCACAAGAGTGGGAATCTAATAGAATAAGTTATGCTTTTTGTATGTATAATCAGCCAAAATACAGTCTACTGTCATGTATAACTAAGAATAAAAAAATCAATTATGATCCAAAATGCCATTACAATAACAGTTTCATTGCATCAAACACTGACTCTCATGGTGGACATGGCTTAATGATGACTAGAAAACCATCCATCTTCTTAACAGGTGACCTATTTTAGAATCAGGAAGGCCATCATGGAAGCAGTCACTTTGCCCATGTTTGTTTCTTTAATTCTCACTTGCTTTTACCTGGATGGATGATTTGTTGAATAAGGGCTCTTTTATTTTTCCTATCTAATTAGATTCACACATATGTGGATATTTTATATTATTATTTCTGACAGGACCAGTTTTTAATGATAAACAATTTTGGGAGGGAAACAGAAATGATAAATTTATTGACTGTATGAGTACATATGATTTTCTGTCATTCAAGTATTATTTAGAAAGTATCAGTATTCTGTGGGTTTTATTTGAAGTTCACACATGTACAACTCTAGAGAGGACAATGTGTAAATAAAAATGCATAATCAATTGTTAAAATATTACTTTATTTACTAAGTTTTGTCACTTATAACATTCAAAATTTTTATTAATATATTTACTATAAATGATTAGTCAGCAAACTATTTTTCCTTGCGATCCATATTGTGCATTAATATCCATGAAGCAATGTAATTGAGCATCAGAAGGGCCATGGGTATTGTTATTGATGTCTTAGGTCTAACATGAAGGTAGTAATTTAGCATCACGCTATAAATAGATGAAATAATGTGGATGGAATTAGCATTAGTGGGCTTTTGCTTTACTCTTCCTCAGGCTGAAGGATGACATAACCTAATTACATGGTGGAGCTTACACGGTGGGAGAAATTATTGTTATTTCATTTGACAAACAAGTAATTAGCTTTCTCTACTGGATGGCTAACTGTATATTACTAATTAAGCTATCCACTGGAAATTATTTAAAAGTTAGTGAAGATACTGTTGTTATAACATTAATGAAGGCAGCACAATATGACACAAATTCTATTATGTGATTTTGTCATTTAAACATGTTTATATTTCTCTTTCTACAAAAAGTTACTACATAGTCACATAAAACAGAAGGATAGGGCATAAGTCATTCCGAGACTTATTTAGTATAGCTTGTTGAGTATTTAAAATCATTAAAAAAATTAAATAGCAGTAAATAAATTAGGAAAAATAAAACTTTAAACTTCAGCATTTAAAAAAATGAAGACTCAGTTATAATACTTTCTTAATCAGTGCATGTATTTACATAATAAAGTGAATGACCAACTCCCATATTATAGACACATATATATTTTTGTACCAGGGATTGAATCCAGGGGTGCTTAACCACTGAGCCCACAACCCCAGCTTTTTAAAAAATAATTGTATTTAGAGACAGAGTCTCATTAATTTACTTAGGGCCTCAATAAATTGCTGAGGCAAGCTTTGAACTTGAGATCCTCCTGCCTTGTCTCTGAAAACACTGAGATCACAGGTGTGTTCCTTTACACCCTGTCTCTCATATTTTTTAACTACTAAAATTCTATTATTAATGTAATATATTAACATTATGCTATTGCAAATGATTTAGTAGTATTTTAGTTTATGGTTTCTAATCCTTCTAGTTACCAAGAATGGTTTTGTGTTAAACAATACCAGATACCTGGAAGCATTATTTGTAATTTATCATGTCATGAAACCATGGAACCCCATGTTCATGATTTCAGATTTGGAGCTCTACTTTCATCTAACTGTACAGACAGAACAAACCAATTGTGAAAATTTATTACATAACAAGAAGTACAAAAGTGATGTGAGGGAAGTGGTGAAGTAATAAACACTCGGGGTCTGAAGCAGTCTTGGTGCTGTCAGGAAGGCCTTCTGTCTTGCAGGGCCTTCTAATATGGAAATGAAGGATGAATATGAGTCAGTAAATGAGATGATGGGAGCCTTCCACACAGAATAACAACAACTGTGGAGGTTTGCAGGCAGAAGAAATCATGGGACTTGTGAAAAATTTTTAAAAGTTCTGGTATGCCTGGAAAGAAGAGGGTGAGTTGTCATTCCACTCCCTTAATAACATGTGAATAACACTGTCTGAATGAATTCTCCCTTTTGAAAAATGTGAGAATTGCCCTGGAATTCATTATTCAATGAATTTATAGATTGAATCACACAAATAATCCTTTACTAGAGCCAAATAAATGGTCAAATATCAGCAAATTTACATAGTTTGTCATAATGTCATTTAGAAAGAAATGCTACCACTTTTATATTCATGTAATTGTACTAGATTTCTTTAATTAAACCATATCAACAGTAGTTCACAAAGAATATATAACATGCCTTCTCTTTGAACTGTTTTTAAAATTACACTTTTAAACTCTGGCAGAGCCTACCTTTATTATCATTGCAAAGCAGATCTTTGCCCCTCAGAGTCCCCTATTTGATGATGTCTGCATTTAAAGCTGGGGGTAACTGACTACTGCTGTTTTTAGCACTGCTTTGGCTGTCTGAGCCTAGTCAAGACAAATTATACCTGTACTATGTTGGCAATAGTTGAAGCACTTTAGTGAACCTTCCTTTGATAGTTAGATTATACTTGTCTTGCAACTTCAGTGTAAATGCAATTTGAGAGGCTTGTTTCTTCTTTCTGGTAAGTGTTGTGACTTGAAGATGAAAATATGTCACATTGGCTTGTTGGCTGTACTTGGGGAAGACATAGAGCTGTCACCAATGAGCAAGAAGAAAATGCTTCATCATCTAACATTAAACTCTAAGGATTTACAGGATCCACTGTGTAAACAAAGTTGAAGTACTTTTGTTCACTAACTTCTTCCAACTCCAACATAAGAGGTGCTCTGGGCCTCATTTTTTCATAGATATTGAAGGATTATTGTTTAAAAGAAAAGTTTATGACCTAGAAAAGATTGGTGTATCTCTTTAGTGATATATCAGGAAAAAAAAGTCAAAACAAATATACTATTTGGAAAAAAAGAATGATGGAAAATGTTCACTATGGGACAAAACTCTATCCTCTGAAAATATTTTCCTTTTGAAATAACTTCCTTGTATTTTTAGAAGAGGATGACTTTGCACATACAATAGTGGAGAGAAATAGTAATAATACAACAAGCAGAAATCACTTCCAAAGATCTATTATTAGTCACCAAGGAATAACACATCAACTAAGTTGTGGCCCTAGGAAAGACAAGTTAAATTTATTTCACCTTCAGTTCTATGGTTACTTAAAATTTGGACTTGGAGTACATAGCTATACTTTATATTCATTCCAGAATATTAAAGTTATTGTATATATTAGTATTATACCTTGGGGCATTAATAAAGAATGTGCCTAATAAATATATTCATTTTCTATTTAATACTTACAAATAATTATAACAACAAAAACTCTGGTGCACTTGGACTGATATCAATTAAAATCTTTGTAGAAAATTTACAATTTTTTTAGATGATTTATTTTGAATGAAAAGAGGTCAAAATGTATGATAAACTCAAATCTGGTAGGATTTTAAAATTTTGGTGATAGTGGCTTGTTATTGTTTTTTCTGTTGCCAATTTTTTTTTTCCCATTTTCCATCCATCTGTCTTTCAGGTTTTGGGTCTAGATGATGTGCCAGACGTAGTGTTTGTCGATGATATAAATTTCCATTTCCTTCTGAGTCGTCATGAGTATTTTAGTGAGAAGTTGGGGGAGGTTGTATTGACAGATATATGCAAAATGCAAATTTGAACCAGATTTCAAATATAATCTATAAGTTACATTTAAGTTAAAAAATTCTATGATTCTAAGAATGCATGAATTTAAAGACAAATTAGAGTAACTAATAGGCATTAGCAATGATGTTATATTTCAGATAGAATATTTAGTGTTTTTAATTTATTAGGAAAAGAGTTATAAAACACTACAAACAAAAGGGATAATTGTGTTATAAAATGTCATAAATAACTAAAATCATGGCAATAAATTAATTTTCTTGACCAAATAATATAAATTATACTTTCTCAATATAGTCACTCAGACTGAACTGTCAGCATATATTTGAAGTACGTAATAGCTATTCAATTAATTTTTTTATTTTTCCCCCAATGCTTTTTGGTTCAGGAACGATTGTGGAGAACTGATAAACGAATTTGATTTTAAATTGAATACTAAATGAAATGTTCAGTAAAACATTTTGGAGACAATGGAACTTTTTTTAAAGTTTTTTTTTAAGAGAGAGAGAGAGAGAGAATTTTTTTAATATTTATTTTTCAGTTTTCAGTGGACACAACATCTTTATTTTGATGTGGTGCTGAAAATCGAACCCAGCGCCCGCACATGCCAGGGGAGCACGTTACCGCTTGAGCCAAGTCCCCAGCCCACAATGGGATTTTAATAAATGAAAAATACTAAAATGATAGAAATAGAGGAAGCTTGAACTAGAATTAAGTAGACTCAGGGAAAAGTAGGGAGAGTTAGAAAGAAAAAGATAAAGGTTACTGAGTAATTATACTGATAATTATATAAACACATGGTGCAATGTGTGAAGCTTTGGGGATCATGTTGATATCACATTTGATTAAAAGACCATTTGAAGACACATGACTCAGGTGACTTTGAGGACAAATTGCTAATGTAGAGGAGAAATAAAGAAAAGTTAATTGAAGCAAGTAATAGTGATAAGTTTTTCTGATTTTTTTTTTTTTGTGTGTGTGGGGGGATTGAACCCAGGGGTGCTTTACCACTGAGCTACATCCCCAATCCACTTTATTTTTGGTTTTGAGAGAGGGTCCCCTATGTTGCTGAGGGTCTTGCTAAGTCATTAAGCTTCATCTTGAAATTGTGATCCTGCCTATCCTCCAGATTCACTGAGATTACAGACATGAGCCACCACACCTGGTTTCCAGTGGGATTTTAATATGGATATTAACATTTCTGAGAATAGGAAGTAAGGGCAAGTGGTAGAGACAAGAAAATCAGATACTGATTTTTCCTGGAAAAGTTGTAAATGAATTCTGGGGAGTAAAATTTTATGGAGAAATGATTTGTTAAAGGAGTTAACTGCAAGGGATTCAAATTCTGCAATGTTGTGTTTTGCATACAGATACTCCTAATACCTAAGGCTGGGTGAGTACCTTATACGTGAAATGCCCTTTCATGAATGCTGTGGTCTAAGTGTTGGTGTCATTGCTCCCTCTCCCTCTCTGCCCCCAAATTCACATATTAAAATTCTAACCCTGAAGGTGATGATATTAAAATGTGGAGCCTTATGGGATCAGAAGGGCATAACCCTTGTGAATAGGATTAGTGCCCCTTTAAAAGAGGCCTGAAGAAGCTTGATGGCCTTAGGCACCATGTAAAGACATACTAAAAAAGAAACAGTCTCTGAACCACAAAACAGCCCTCAGAAGACACCAAATCTGCTTATCTGCTTTGATTTTGAATTTAACAAGCTTCCAAAACTGTATTGATCATAAACCACTTAGTCTGTGGCATTTTGTTATAGCAGGTTTTACTGATTAAGACAACAAATGAAGGAAAACCTTTTGCAATAGCTGAAATTATTGGAGTGTCATCAAACTACTTTACATATGATCATCAGTACTTTTCATCAGATACTTATACCTCTCCACCTTAACATGTCAGGAACCATTTCCCACATCCTTTTAGTTAGGCATAGTTACATGACTTGCTCTTAAAATTATATGAGCAAAAGTCTCTATGTGTGATGTATCACCTCATAGCTACTCGCACGCAGCATTCCAGTTGATGGAGACACTAGAGATTTGTTTCTCTGAGTGTGGCCAGGAAGCCTCTGGCTGTTCTGAAATGTTGAATGCTCTGTTGTCTTGCTATACCCTCATAAGAATGGAGCCCTTGGCCAACTTGCAATAGACATAGGGAATGAATGACAAATATATCTTTTTATAAAATACTGACATTCCAGGGTTTAGTGTTACTGTCATAGGCCTATCCTATCTACACACATATGTAACTTCTCATTTGCTTATAGCATTAAAAGTATCAAAGTCATCATCATTACAGATGAGGAAACTGAGGTTCAATGAGGATAACAAAGAGTGAAGAAAAATTTGAAGTGCTAATTTATTCCTTAAGCTTAAAATGCCGGCTAACTTGATGCACTTGTCTAAACACAGTTGTGGAGTTCAGAAGCAGCTATTCCAAGAATTTCTGAGATTTAGCTAGAAGGCATAACAATGAGTACAGCATTAGTATCCTGGCCAGGGAAGAGGTTCAACTTCACAGACTGTGAATTTCTTTCTATAAGGACTTAAACTTGCTTAAACATCACTAGGAAGGAACACAACTCTATGTTGGTGGTAGGTGCAGATGAGTTGGAAATTAAATGCTGGAGGATATTTAGAGAGAAGAGAATTGAAGAAAACAGAAAGCAAAATGACTAATACTGAATGTTATGTCTTATTGGCTGTTATGCTTAAGATATGTGTGAGACAATGAAAGAAGGTTCAGATGAAATGATTAAATTGTGAGCATTAACGTAATCATTGGATTAATCTACTAATGTATTAACCAGGTGATAAGTAATTATAGGTAGGTAGGACATGGCTGGAGAAGGTAGGTCACTGGGGGCTTGCTGTTGGAGTTTATATATTTTATACCTCCTGAGTGGAATTCATTCTCTCTCTTTTCTTCTCTCTAGCGCTCGCTCTCTCTCTCTCTCTCTCTCTCTCTCTCTCTCTCTCTCTCTTTCCCCTTCCTGTTGCCATGCCCAGAGCTGCTTTACTCCTCCATGCTCTTACACCATGATATTTTGCTTTGGGCCCACAGCTATGAAGTTGGCCAAGCATGGACTGAGACCCCTAAAACCGTAAACCAAAAGAAAAAAAAAAAAAAAAAAAAACACTGACTAAAACATTTACTTCATGTAGTGTTCAGAAAAAAAAAACACCTTTTCATTATATTAGACTAATTAAAAACTTGAAAATATGTAATTTAAACATTTCTAAACTAAATTTTGTTCTTTTTCTTATTCAACAATTTATAGTTACAAATCAAGTTAGACTTTTATTTTAGACAAAAGAGTATATTTTCAGTATATATTTTCAGTATATATATTTTTAATTTCTATTTGCTCATAGGTGATTTTAGGTCAAATAATCCTATGACTATCCTCATGCATTAAAAACAGATAGGTGTAAGTAAGATTTTTTTAGATGAATTCCAATTAACTAAGGAAGAATGAAAATGAACATTAAGGATAGAGGTAATAAGTGGATCTTGAAAACAAAACTATAAGAACATAAAATACATACTTAATTTTTTCATAAAGTTATCCCATTCCTTGGCAAAAATTTCAATTAGTGAGTATTCAACCAAATCCAAGTCATTTGGATAGTGTAGTTTCTTAAAATTCATGATGGTAATGAGATTTCAATCTACAAATGATTAATTTGAGATCATACCTATGCTGTACTTTCAGTCAAAGCCAATAAATGGATTTCAAAAACATGGAAAATATGAAGAAAACTTTTATAATCTGGAGGAATTCTCCCTGTTTCATATTACGATAATACTGTAAATTAAGTGAAATTTCAATTGAATTGTTAAGAGTAAGCATTACTGTCATGTAAAAAGTTTTTTTGTTGTTGTTGTAGATGGACAGAATACCTTAATTTTATCTGTATTTTTATGTGGTGCTGAGAATCGAATCTAGTGCCTCATGCATGCTAGGCAAGCGCTCTGCCACTGAGATATAGCCCCAGCCCTAAAAAATATTTATACTATATCCCCTTACTTAATTATTCTCCATAATCTTTAGGACTCAAAGCTTGGAAGGTGCTGAAAGGAAAATTCAGCAATTGGAATTCTCTTTGCTGACTGTCTCCCAACCATGCCAGCTTTTGTTACCCTGGAGGTAATACTGAATGCTGATATAGTTTGCCAATCAAAGGGATCCTCAATAAGAAATTGGAATACTCATGTAAATTCTAGCTTATTTCTATGACAGTTTAACATAGTTGCTAGAATTTCTTCTTCATTAGGTACCTAATAAAACTTAATGTAAGCATAAAGAAACTTCCCAATGTGTTTTAATCTATTCTTTGGGTTTAATATTAAAGGTCATATAAAAGATACTCTTGTTCTAACTCTCTTAAAAATACTCAAAGGTATCCAGATACAAGTACAACTAAAATTTTAAATAATAAAAGAATTCATTATCAATTATACCCAAAGATGGAAAAGCATTTAGTAGTCAAGAAAGAAAAACAATTTCAAAAATTGTTATGATTTTTATCATTGTATATGAAAGAAAGAAACTTCATTATAGGAAAAATATCCAATTCTGTGGAATAAGATAATCATGTTTCAAAATGTTTATTAATACCCAGAAAAGTAATGGAGACCAGGCTAAAGAGGATAGAAAGAGGAACATCTTCTAACTGTTGACAAGATGTCCTCATGTCTTGTAAAGTCATCGTGTATGTTTTACAAAGGCCATTTTTGATCATGTTTTTAAAGAGTACAAAAATTTCTTTCAATAATATCAGTTTAAAAAAGCAAGATCTTTCATATTTTGCTTAGCATAAAATCAATTAAATTAAACATTTCATAATCATGTATCAGATATTTTCATATTTTTTGAAATCTATAAAATAGAAATTTAATGAAACTGAAATTGCAGTCAATTAGAGAAACCTGGTAAAATAACTGCCTTATTGATTTGACCTACTTTGCCCATTGTTCTTGTATTCTTTGATACAATTAGGTTACAAAGATTTTTCTTATAATAATTACTGAAAGATAATTAAATAGAAACTCATATTTAAAGTTTTGATATATGAGAACATGTAGATGTCCTGGTTAATAGACAGATATGTCTGAAAATCAGTTATACCACTTGAAGTATTTTGTTGTTGTATGAGTCCTTTGTTCTTTTATTCAGTCTTCTCCCATGCATGATTCTCCCCCTCCTTTTTTTTTTTTTCTTTCTAAGGTTGAGGTTTAAAATGCAGGTGTGGAGAGAGAGAGAGGGGTGTCCTGTGGATTAGCAAGAGGTCAAATCAATGTTGCAGGTTAAGGGAAAAGAACAAAGCAAGGAGGAAATCAGTTGTGCAAAATTACTTGGTTACTAAAACTTCTGTACTTTTCTTTTATTGGAACACGGTCACTTATGGTGAAAAATGATGGAAAATAAAGAACACTGACCTAAATAAAATGCATAATGCTTGCTTTATTTACTTTTTTCATTAACCATGTGGGAACCACTAATTATAGTATAGCAGTTATTGAGAACTCGCTATGTGCCTGATGCTTTCTATTCAATGCTGTCAGTCTCATTTGAGTGATAAAGGCTTTCAAATTTACAGAAGTTAAAAGACTTTCCAGCTCTCAGTGTTGGTACATACTGGAACTAGGATTTGACTCAAGTGTGTCTGATTTCAGTCCTAAACTCCTTTCGACTATTCTGTGCTAGGCAATCTTTTCTACTGCTTAAATATATATATATATATATATATATATTTTTTTTTCCCAAGTTCTAATAAAAAGAAAATCATAAATTGTATGAGAAGGAAAAAAATTTTTAAAAAATTACATTAGTATAGAAAGAAGTAACCTCTGAAATATGGCCTATAAATATTCCAGTTCAAATTCACATAAAAAGGGGTTAAATTTACTGTGTTAATGTACACATAAGTGAAAGTCTTGCAATATATCAAAGTAAAAAAGTAATTTAGAATAACAATTTTTAGTTATTTTATCACTATTGAAATATTTAAAATCTTAAAGAGAATAAGTGGTGGTAGTATAAAACTCTACTGACTAACCCCCAAAATACTTTAATTATCTTTTATTTAGTTAAATTTTCCTGGTGCAATTTCTAAATTTTAATGGTCAGGGCAGTATACTTGACTTCTGAGCAGATGACTTTTTTTTAGCTGTCATAAATCCTAAAATTGAAGAAGAAAAAAATAAGTATATTTGGTGTCTAAAGCTTATATGTTATAGCTGTATTTTTTTTTTTTTTTTGTATGTGAAGAAGTTGGGGCACAGATACAAAGTCAATAATATGCCTGAAGTCACAACTCACAAATGTTTGACACTAGGTTTAAGTTCCCTATTTAACTAGCCAAAATGCTGGAGCTACTTTTACTACTTACTTTGAAAGGAGATAATAGTCTCAACTTCTTCAATAAAAACCAACAAATGAAAAGGTAAAAAACTAACAGGTAACCAAACAAATACGGAAAGGTGTGATGGATCACATTTCTCTTTAGTGATCCTCTCTGGAGCTCAGTACCTATTCTGTAAAATTCAACATCAGGGACCACTGCCAACATCAGGAGATGCATTTTAAGTAATAATGATATAAATTAGCATACAGAAAAGATCTTTGAAAGAACTCCTCTTGATAATTTTAACTATAAAGTTAAATTTCCCATTGCAACAAAGAAATTGGTAGATTTTGAAGGTAACTTTGGCTGAAGATACCTTAATTTTTTTTCCACTGAAAGTCCTTTGCATAAAATCTTTCAGAATATATTTTTATTGAGCATATGGTCTGGGGAGAAAATGAATAAACGTTCTATCTTCTCCTAGCTTCCTTCCGTAGATGACAAGAAATATACTTTCTATTTTGACCTGATTGCTAAAAAGCTTAGAGCTAGCACTTGGGCTTTTGTCTTCTGTTTTCTTTGCGTGTGTTTATTTGGATACGTGTATTTTTATTCTAATGCACCAAAATAATTTTTAGCACTGGGTTTGTTACAAACAAACATACAAAATAAATGTGTGAGAAATATTTTGATTTTATAACAGATGCCCATTTTTCCTTTTCTTTAATGATGCCCATTTAAAAATTTTCTTTGTTGATATATTTTGTTAAAAATGTCTTAAATCAATTCCCTTTTTCCTCTCTTAACAATCGATTCAATTACCTCAAGGTATGTGTGTGTGTGTATATATATATATATATATATATATATATATATATATATATATACTAAATTTTATTTAAATTATTCTTCTCTTTCTATCTCATCTTAGTATTTTTAAAATGTTTATTAAAATAATTTTTGAGATGTTATTTATGTTACCTTAAGAGATGTTTTAGTATCATCATCATTCATCGTATTGTCTAACAATTACACATCTTTATGAGACACCAAATTTTCAGTTAATCTTAAGTAGGACATATATGTTGGCTTCAGATTAATTTTTGTTTTGTACTGGATATTAAACTCAGGGATACTTAATCACTGAATTATATCCCTGACCCTTTTTAGATTTTGAGACAGGATCTTGCTAAGTTGTTTAGGACCTCACTAAGTTGCTGAGGCTGGCCTTGAACTTGCAATCCTCCTGCCTCCATCTCTTAAGTCACTGTCATTACAGGCATATATGCTACTGCACTCAAACATTCAGATTGATTTTAATGGGCTATACTATATACATAATAAAATTACCACAGAAAATTCATATGTAGATTTATAAGCAAAACATAGCCTTATTTTTAAGATTGTTATGTTGAATTTCTCAAAGACATAACAATTTTGAGACATATAAAACAGGAAAAATATAAAATGGCCTATTTATATAGACTATTTCCACACAGGCCACAGGGGCAAATATAGGGGAGTTATTGACATTTAGAGTATTCACAGATAAGAGTGATTGAACTCAGGCTAAGCATCTGTCTCTATCATAGCCAGGCTGCCCAGAAAGCAGAGCTTAAAGTGAAAAATGTTAGTAGCACTACTTTCCTACAAAATGAGAGTGAAGCAGAAGGGAAGTGAATCAGGAAAAGAGGAAGAGAAATGTAAGTGCCTTATCAATTGACCATCAATTAATGTCAAACATAGTTCAAACTCATGAGATTATCTCCAAATGATATAATAAATTATATTTAGTAATCTTATCCCTGGAAAGGAAAATAGAAGAACTTAGCTTTTGTTTCTTATTCATTACTGATAAAATTTCACCTCCTGATTTGTGAATTTATTTGTATTACTAGAATGCATACATGTGAGCTCTGAATAGTCCTGAATATGTGTTTTGGAGGGGATTAAGGCAAAACAGATGTTCAGGACACACATGATAGTCAAACAGGACACACATGATAGTCAAAGCATCTATGAGATGAAAGTCTCTTGGGCTATCCCTGATGAAACTGGTTGGGATCCACACAGACTTGGTTATGAAAAAAGTGGCTTATTATAAAACTATTGATTATTGACCAAAGATTGCAGAGACTGCAAGGTTGAGATGATCTGCAGTTACACAGGAGACTAACTTAGCAGAGCTCAGATCTGCCGGTACTTGCCTATCACATTCAGCTACTTAATAAGAAATGCTACCTCCATGGTTGTCTTCTTTAATAGTTTATATATAAGTCCAATCATCACTAATATATTTTAAAGACACTTTCCTTTTTTAAACCTTATTTATTTATTTATTCATTTATTTTTATGTGGTGCTAGGCCTCACACATTTTAGGAAAGCATTCTATCACTGAACCACAACCCCAGCCCCTCAGTCACTTATCTTTCAGAACATTATTTCCTTTTAGGAATCCATCCATTTGTGAAGCAGATCCAACTTTATTTTTCTTCTCCATCAGTTGTTTATGGGAAAATCTTCCACAAGGACCAAGGTATAAGTGTGAGGGAGAGATGTCAATGCAATAGACATATGTAATACAGGATTCTGGGTCACCAATTCATGTAAATTTCTCATGCTTTCTGGATTGCTCAGGCCTGATTACAGATGGTATTTCCATTACACAGTGAATTATTGTTTACACTTTCAGTCTTCAGACCCTGCAGTTCTAATACTACCCAACTTATGATAAAGAGATATAACAACAGAGTTGTTTCATGCCCCCATGGTTAGGATCTTAATTTAATAGGAACTAGCAATATATCAGAGTATATCAGAATTACTTTTTTAAAAATGAAGATTAATTTCTTGACTACAGAAATCTTGACCTTTTTTCTGTAGCCTAGGATTCTGTGTGTCAATTTTTTTTTTTTTACTGTGGCTTGACAGAGATTCAGTACAGCATCCTAAATATATCATAAATACCTCCAGCATTGTCAGATCTGTGTCACTTACTTTGAGTGACAGGGCGGCTCATCATGGGCCTGACCTGCTATGGAATACATTCTTGTTCCTGGTGCCTCCAAAAATGACAGCTTTTTTTAGTTACCAAATAAATGTATCATAAGAGTATTCTGAAGTGTATTATATGCTACCTAAAATATCAGAAGAGGCCCACTGAGCATGGTTATTAGGAAATGTGTGGTGCTTTGAATTTTTGTTTAGTATGAAAATAATGTTTTAATATATTCCATTCAATCTGAACACCTAAAATATTCACTGATAGAGTGGTTATTCATCTTCAATAGGATTTTCTTTTACACAGTGGCATTTAGGTGTCTTCTTTGGGCATATAGATCACTTATTAGTTCTTCATCATTGAGTCCAATTAGCATGATGCATCATTAGAGTAGACTAACATGATGTTCTGCAGAATAGCAAGAGGATCAATGTTCCTGCGGAGTGTATCATGAATAAGAGCCGAATTTCAGGGAAGCATCTTCCTCTATCAATCTTGCCCTACAAAAGACAAGAAACATTAAATTTCTTAGGAATGTTGGCTTCTCCCTCATGTCCTAGCAATGCATTCTATGTTGCCTCAGTGAAGGGAATGATCTCTAAAAATACACTGGGAAACATTTTGGTAGTATATTTCTAAGCTGTATATCATGATCTATTTTAACATTAAAACTTTCTTCTTTCTTGAAGTTTTTTTTTTTCTTAAATATTTTGGTAAGAAAACACTGACATCCCCACTTCCTACCTTGTAGCCTATGATTGTGTCCAAATTTCAAAGAAATATTTCACCTAATTTTGAAGACTAAACCTATTGTTGACTAAACATTGGCCCTCAACGTAGGAATCAGTGCCTCAAATTCAATAAACTCTCCATTCATAGTGCTTTCTATGGTGAACTGCCCAGATGCCCACTCAGGACTCAGATTTGGTTTCCTCTGGTGTTGGTAGTATTGGTTAATGGCTCACAGTAGAGGATATTTCTGAGAAATGCCCTTCACGACAGGAAGGTATCTCAAACAATTTCTCCCTCCAGGGGTCAACCCACATTAAAGGCTAATTTTATAAGGATTTCCAAAGCCCTTTGCTTTGTTTCACCTCCTCTACTTTGAATATCCATGAAGCACAAGAACTCCTTATGGGGTTGATGGAGACTCCTTCTTCAAATGCTTGACAGCAGTTTAGCTTCTCCCTTTGCCCATTTCTGTTCCCTTCACTTCTAACAAGTGTTGTTTCAAAGACGACTACCCTCAGTAGGACTTCCACACAAATTTCCATCCTGGAGTCTGTCTCCTGGGGAAGTCAACCTAATATATCAAGCCTTATATTCTACTGCCCTGCTCTAACACTTTTAAGATCCATTACCATAATTATTCCCCAGTTTCCACACTGCACATATTAATCAGTTCTTTCTATTCGAAAGAGTGATTAAATTACTTTCTCCTGAAGGAAGTACTGAATTTTCTTGCTTTGTAATCAGCCTGGAAACAATAAGTTGTGGCAGGGTGACAGGGCAGCTCCCGAGCACAAGCCACATTTTAGGAGGCATCTGCCTCCACGAGATCTTTGCACATACTCCAATATGGAAAAATTGCTCCCCCTTGTCAAGGGAGAAGAACTGTTTCTGCTTTTGTTCAAGGGGATATAGGTTTGAAGATTCTAAGTTCTATCTACATAAATGACTCTGTTCTAATTCTCAAAATTTTGTTCTTTTCTAACTGCAAGCCTAATAATAAATAGAAGGGAACCCTCAAAGCATCATATTTAGTCTCCATTGTAGCTCTGTCACATTTACTATTATGTCTTGGGTTTAATTTTCTGCAGAATGCCTTGTACCCATGGATGTCAAAACTCTATATGAATGAAACTGTAGAAACTCCATGATTTCCACGGAGTGTCTCAAATTGGCAATTGACTTCTCTAAGCATATAATTTTCTCCTTCAAACTGTCTAATAATGCTAACAAAAGTCACCCCAATTCATGGTCCCTATTATTATAATTGTCCCCCAACCATATAAGCATACCACCATTGCATATTCTAAAGTTTACTCTTTCACCTCTGTCTTCTCCCAATTAGCCACAAGGGAAAGAAAGCCTTAGTAAATGTGACACCATTGCATGTCAGAACTTATCATCAGTCCTTGTTACCAATAGCAAAGAGATAGTTTTTGCTCTGGGAATGGTCAGTAATGCAGCTTGAAGAAATTACCTTAAGGTCTGCTGTGGAGACCATTCCTGGTAACAACTGTCTTAGACTGAGCTTCTTAGAAACAGCCAGATAAGAAAAAAAAAGGCTATGAATTAATGTCTTGTTATGCAGCATGATCTCTGGGAGCAGCATTAAGTAAAGGAAAGTGAGGCAGGAAAGAAAGAGGACTGACTCAGGGGTGTACTCCCAGCTGGCCACTACCTGATATTAAGTGTGATGGATTGTGTGATCACATTACGGTTTCCTCTAAGAAGATTTATTAATGACTGCTTTTCAGGACAGTCCATACCTGGGGAGGAATGAAGAATTTATTCTCTGGTTTGCTTTCTTCCACTGGTTGAAGATTCACCTTGAGGGCTATAAGTTCTCTCCATTTCAGGATGCTTAGGTGGAGGCCCTTCATACTCCCATGATGTCTTATGCCTTGGTATCCACAGAGAAGTCTGGGAAAAGGAAAAAAAGTTGTGGTCTGGTTCCAAGAGAAGAGGAGTTGTAGCACCTAAAGTTGTTTAAATTTGGTCAAAATCCACACAAAGGGGATATCTGAGCATTATCTCGGAGAGCAACAACTGGCTTTTGAAAGAAACATCTAAAGGGAAATATAAGTGAAATCTTTTAAAACTACTTACTAGCTGTGTGTCCTTATGGGATTTGCTTTTTGTTTGTTTTGTTTTTGATTTATTTACGTACCTATCGCATGTCATAATTGTGCAACCTTAATTAGTTCCTCTATGAATTTTAGGATATCTTGTTTGTGAATATTTTTACAATGTTTGGTCCATATAAATATTAACTTTTGTTGCTATTTTCATGAAAAAAGTCCAATAGTTTAAACAAAAATTGGAAATAACCTTGTTGTAAAACATTGTGTATGTGAAGTATCAGAAAAAAAATTGATAGAGGGATTTGGAATATTTTATGCCATAGGGCTATGAGGGAAGTATTCGATCTTCAGCTTAAATTGGAGTTCTTGTTTTCATTGAAAAATAGACATAGTCAACTACAAGATATCCAACATGTAAGAAAAGGAATTTTTTTTTCTCCTACCATTTCCACAGAAATAGAAAACCCAATCATATATATTTTTTCTAGAAGCACCAGGGACTAGAAATATTTGTGAATTATTATAACTAGAGACTCTTTCATGATTAAGACACAAACCTATATGCATATTATAGTAGAGGTCACAGTCTGCTCTTTTCAGTATATAGTACCCATTTCTTCTTTTTTCTATCAGCAATTTCATTTATTCATGAGAAACATCTTTCTCATAATTGGGCTAAATTCTTTATAAAAGGTAATCCTACCATTGGGTCTAGGGCTGGAATATGATGCTGGTTTGGCCAATTCATATGTTCAGTTTCCCTGGTGATTGACTCAAGAAAGGTCACATGATCCTAATGAGTCCAGTGAAAACCAATCTAGAACCATTAAATACAGGGTTGAGAATATAGACCGTGGGCCTCAAGCTGCTGCAGATGTCTTTCTACTATGTTAGAAATTTCTATCTGAATAATGCTAACAAAGGAATTGCAGAGTTAAATTATGGCAAAATGGAGTTTTTCAAAAGGAGGGAGAGATGTCTTACTGAGATTATTTGAAGTCTGGCTTCATCCATACCTAAAGCTTCCATTATTCCTTTACAATTCTATCATCATTATCACTAATACTGTAATTACTACTATTACTATTAGTACTACTACTCTGATTTAATCTTCTCTAACTTAAAATTAAATTTTTATTGGTTCATTAGTTGTTTATTTTGGTTCATTCATTATAATAAATATATTGTATATTTAATAAATAATAGTAGGAGACAGTAGTTATGAAATATCTACAAATATTTTGCATTCAATTTCCAACTTTCCCACAAATCTTTATTTATAATAAAATAAAAAATATTTTAAAAATATATTCTGTGTAATAGAAATCTGCTTTCCCAAGTCACACTGTCCAAGGCAAGTGGATCCTCTTCCTAATAAGACTGTGTTTAAGAAGATGAAAACATACATTTTTTTTTTAATATGCACACTTGGGGAATCCACGTTTCCTAAATCAGTGGGCAGAAAATTTAAAAGTACAACTCTGTAGAGTTAGCTTTGGTCAGAAATTTTTTAATGAAGATGAAAGAGTGTTAAAAATGTCATTTAATCAGTTATTTTGCTTCATAGCTGGTAAACAATGCTCAGCTTTATATCTTAGATTTAGTCATTTCAATGTCTACTTTGTTTACACTATAAAATACTATAACTAGAAGAAGCCTCTTTATTTTTATTTTCTCAATCAATCTTATATAAACCAAGGCTCAATAAAATGATGTTCAATTTTTTTTTAATATGGCATTTTTTATTTGTGTTCCTTACATAAAATTTTCCCAAAATTATTTTTTCCATAATATTATACATTTAAATCTTTAAAACATCCAAATAATGAGTTCTTATCTTATTAATTCAGATACGTACTTTCCAGTCATTATTCTGTGGATAAATTAGTTGTTAGTGTACAACCTGAAAATGTTCAATAACTTTAACTCCAAAAGAAAAGCAGAAATAGTGTAACTGGGCTGGGGGTATGGCCCAAGTGGTAGCGCGCTCGCCTGGCATGTGTTTGGCCCAGGTTCGATCCTCAGCACCACATACAAAGATGTTGTGTCCGCCGAAAACTAAAAAAAATAAATATTAAAATTCTCTCTCTCTCTCTCTCTCTCTCTCTCTCTCTCTCTCTCTCAAAAAAAAAAAAAAAAAAGAAAAGAAATCTTTAAAAAAGAAAAAAAAAGAAATAGTGTAACTAAGCAGAATACCCTCAGCTGACAAATTCTAGCTTTGGGCCTTGCGCCTTGAGTAACATGGCTTTTATTAAGCCCATTATTATGTCTTTTGTAGGCTTTTTTAAAATAGAAGAATCTGATTAATTTCACACAGGGGTGGGAAGTATGTAGCACACATTCCAGAGACCCTCCTTAACTTCAAAGGTAAGTCCCATGGTACTTCTATGTACAAAATTCAATAGAAAGAAAAAGAGTTAATATTTATAAACTGATAATCAAAACAAAATGTTGAAATCTGTAAGACTTAAAAATAGGCCTTGTTATGAGATAAAGCATGTTCTTTTCATTTTCCTATTGTTTCTATTACTGGAGCTGGGAACTTGGATGATAGAGTTTTATGTAATAGAATTCTCAGTAAGAGAAGTAGGAGAAATAAATGAAAATCCTATTACTTCCTATCCTAGAGAAATTTAGAAGAGAAACCAAGAAGTAAGATGTCTGAATAAATCTAGAGCAGGGAAGTCACATACTCTTATTTTCCAACCCTAGGATTCAAGTCTTTCAATGGTTAAAATGACTTAGTTTAAATTTGAAGACAACTCAGTTTGATATTTTGCCCAGTCATCTATTTGAGAAACAGAGAAAGGACTTCTCATAGAGTGTCCTAGCACTGGTATTGGAATTTTAGGCCTAGTTGAAAATTGATACAGCATTGCCATGGAGAAATGATCTAACTTGTATTTTCAAATGCTCTTTGCTCCTCTGTGTTCCTGATCTCAAGTCATAATGTCTCCTCTGATGGAGAGCAAGGTCATCTGATAATAGATGCTACCATTAGGCACATAGGCTATGATCTACCTAGGAGAAGAAACAGAAATTAAAAGAGTCAGTTCAACAAGGAGGAGTCTCAAACAAATGTAATCAAGAAAGAATAGGTAATCACGTGCCACCAAAATTACTAGCTCCTGCCAAAGGAATTGGTTAAAACAGCAGACAGGTAAATTGTAACTTAGTACACAAGCCGGGGCACATTATCAAGTAGTGAACAGGCTAAAGTCACATCAGAAGCCATGCCTCTACTCTTATATACCCAAATGAAACCTTTGAAAGCAAAGAATACTGGCACATTTGATTCATTCAAGGAGAAGCATTTTCTGAAGTAAAAAGAAAATCAGAGATTGGATTAGGCTGAGCTTATGGAAGAAAATTTTTTCCTATGACCTCACCATTGAAAGGCAGTGGAAAAGTAGAATGATTTCAGAAAAGATAATCTATATATGCAGAATCTACATTACAATGTAACATGAAGCATCTCACAACCCTGCAAAATGTGTTGTTGATTTCTCTATTTCAGACTATATTGTCTTTATATCAACTGATCTATCTCAATCTACAGTTTTGCAGTCAATTTCTAGATGCAATCTCGAAATTCAGGATAAATTTTGGCCCCCAATACAATCTCATTTCCTCATTGCTTGGTTCTAAAAGTATTGAAACAGCCTGGAGAAGTCATTGTCTCCAATTCTGTCACTTTGTCATTTATTCACTCTTATTACTGGCTCACACTAGTTCTATCATGATTGAGTTGAGTCTTATTTTTACAGGATTTCTTTCCAAACTACTTCCTCAAAAACATTACTGTGACCTTAGTTGATTTCTCCAGTTATTTCCCACCATATTTCTTATTGCTGGACTGCAAGCCACATTTAATATTATAGTTGTATGTAACATCGGTGTCAGTCAACTATTACTCATTATAAAACTGGTGTTCTTGAAACTTGTGTATATATGATCTTCCTAAAATAACTTCTGTATCCAAAAAATGCACAGATGGAAGATACATAAAACTAACTGAGAAAGTGGTTAATTACCAGGAAACACATACAGAGCTGACAACACAGATTTACATGCAGGAGTCAATTAACTAATGATTAGGAGCACTCAAAAGGTCTGAAAAGTGTTGCATTTTCTGATCTCCCTTAGGTCAAAAGTAATCATTCCTGCCTCCTTGTTCTCATAGCACATTAATTGCACCTCAACCATCACACATATTTCACTCTTCACTCCACTACTGCCACTGGTTTATTTGTCTTCCTTCTCAACATTCTTATGTTTTATTCATCTTTCTCTAGAATATTTTCTAGGGCACTGCTTTGCAAGATGTAGGTACTGAATATTGTTTGTTTAATTGAATAGCAATGAATTTTATTTATTATCTGTGTGAAAAAAATTGTGTTCTGGTCTATGTCCAATATATACATGCACTGGAAGCACAACATTTACATATTAAGTAAATGGCCTAAAATGGCCACATTAGGTGTATGACTCTTGTGTGAATAGGGGGAGGGGGATAAAAACTTAAAAAAAAAAAGGAGCAGGGAATTATATAGACAATATGAAAAATGACATAAATAACAGTTTTCATCTTATGAAATCCCAGCCTGAGTCATTGATGTGACTATTGCCTCTTTTGAGAGGCACAGTGTGGCTGGTAGTGCACCTCCAAATGTCATAGTACTGTGGGCTATAGCATAAGTCTGTGAAATAAAGAATAAGGCTGATTAAAAACCTCTAGATTTAATAAAAGAAATTCAGCAAACATTCACCATAAGCTTATGATGTTCCAGGGACTGTGAAGAATGTGTCACTTAGATTTTTCCTCAGAGAGTCAAGACAGTCTATAACAACTTAAACATCCATATATTTTATTATTTTTTAAAAAATAATCACTCAACTAGCCACTTGAGAATTTATTCATTTCCACCACTATAGTAATTTTGTAACATTGTTTGATTTGTAATCATGATCCCAGTTGATTCCAAATATTTTCTTACAATGTATCTCTCTGTTCCATATCTGATTACAATTCTCCACAATGTTCAAATCATGAGTCTTTGATTGCAATTCCTTGCAGTTTTTCTCTTACCTTGCAAATTTTGCAAATTTTGTACTTTGTGCAGGTCTTCCTTTCTAAATTCTAAGTGATGTTGGTACTGCACTGTGCCCTGAAAATGTTTTATCCATGATGGAGATTTAATTTCACACCAAATTTCTTGTCAGCATGATCCTTTTACCTCTTTGGAAGCCAAAATAACCAAACAACAATGTTCTTTAAACTTCTCTCTGTTTTTAAATTTCAAAGATAAGGTCTCACTGAGTGGCTGAGGCTGGCCTGGAACTGGCAATCCTCCTGTCTCAGCTTCCTGAGTCATTAGGATGATGTTCATTAAGTTTCTCCTTTACCACAGCACAACTGCTGTGCCCATTTTAAAAGAAAGCTTAGAGTACCACGTTCAGTTTTTTCAGGTGAACATGTTGCATGCAAACTGAAATGGCTGCTAAAGATGTAAAGGCAGTCTTGGGATAACTCATAGCACTGTAAGAGATCTATGATTGGATTAATCACTGTATGTGATGGGAGACAGGCTACTACCAAGCATTCATGGATGTATGTGGAGTGGGATGAATAACTCCCCCAGGTGTACACAGTGTGTGATGATGAGCCACCTAGCCCTTCCTTCAGGACTAAAGTCCTCATTTTCCCATTTATTGGGATGAATCCTTAGCTGAAGAGATTCACTATGCCCAAGGTTGTGCTTCCTCCTCAGGAAAGGTCCTTATTCAATGCTGCTCTATAATCTTCCTACCTTTCTGCAAGTAGGAACATATTTTAATACCCTCCTTAACTTCAGATTACCTAACTGGATTTTCTGAATGCTCAGTTTTCACCGTATCACAGTTTACTTTCTCCAACAAATACTACTTGCTTCACTTTAAAAAAAAAAATATTTCTTACATGCATTACAATAGTGGAGTGCATTACTTCACTTTTTATATGCAGTGTGACTAAATAGCATCCTTGATAAATATCCTATAAAGAGATCTCTGTCAGAGAGCCACAGGGAATCCAACCTATAAGTGGGGTTATATCAGGGAACATTCACAAACAATTTTGAGAGCAGTCCAAGCAAAGAGCACAGATGTGAGCTCATATTTTGTTTGGGAGTCATTAGTATTTCAATGTTGCAGAAACAGAGAGCATGTTTGCATGGGATGAGTGTACTGAAGCTGCAAGTGGGGTAGTGGTGTGGAAAGTGGACAGCATTGAGGTTCAAGGTATGGGAAGATGCCTGGGATGAAGTGACATGGAAGCCTTGCTAAGGAATTAATAGGGGCTCTACAGCTGTGGAGTGATGTGAATATATTTATCCAGGAAGATAATTATAATAACCACGTTCAGAAAGAATTGAAGGTAGAGAGACCTATGCAGTCAGATCTAGGGAGTCAGAAAGCTTTTATAGTAGGATATTCAGAAAAAAAAATAACTAAAGAATGGTACTTACATTATAGTAGCTGGAGCGATATCTTTAGGATTTGATGTCTAAAAATTTATCAATTTCCTACAAAGGTAATCAACTTAAGAGAGGATTGGTATCCACAATAATTTTAAGAATTCCAGATTATGCAGTTAGAGAGACCATTGGAAGAGATGATAAATACAACAAGAACTAAAATATTTATTGTTCATTTATTTTTTGCAGTACTGAGGATTGAACCCAGGTCTGCTGTATAACTGAGCTATAACACCAGTCCTTTTTACTTTTTATTTTGAAGCAGGGTATTACTAATCTGGTGAGCCTGGTCTCACACTTTGTGATCCTTCTGCCTCAGCCTCCTGATTCACTGGGAACACAGGTGTGTGTGTGATCATGCCTGGTATATAAAGAATTTAGACTATGCTCTTACATAGTTCAACTTTTATAATCCTCAAAAATTCAATACTAAAAATGTGAGACAAACAAAATTCAGAGAATTGCCAAAATGAAATAAATAATTTAAATGAAGTTCTTAGAACAATGCCTGACATATAGTAAGCCCTCCATTTATTAATTTGATAAACACATAGTTCTTCACTATAGCACATTTGAAATTGCCATTAAATACTGTTAATAATAATCTCTGAAAAGTTTAAATCACATCACCAATATCAGATGATCACTGATATATTTTGTAAGCTAGCACCCAAACAAAAATCTCAAGAGCAACCTGACATTTTAATTTTAAACTATTGTTACCTACACTCTTTTTTCAAGGGCCTCATGTCATGCCAGGGAAATCAATAGCATGAAGAAAGTATTTCAGTGTGCAGCAAGTCAAGGACAGCCTTTAATTCTATTCTGCAAAGTTTCTAGTGCTGTAGAGGCCCTCAAACATAAAATGATGTCTTTACTTCCCCTAAGACTAAAACCATTTTATTTTCAGCATCATCCACAATCTTTGATTGTCATTATGTGATTTGTCCTTTTAACAATAATAGGCAGATTTAGCTGAATATCCTCTGTGTGTTGAGCACTACATGAAACACATTATAAATATTATCTCTAGTCTGATTAGTACTCCTACAAGCTTTTTATTCACATTTTGGTTTCTACATTAGACTTTGGGATGTTGAATAATTGGCTTAAGGTCATTGGAGACTACAGGGATGGGCAGAGTCTGGGCCCTCTGCCTTTACATCTGATGAACTAAATCATTACTGAAAATTACCCAACCAATCCAAGGTGCAGGACCAATGAGATTAGTGTTTGTGTTTTTTGTTTTTTTCTTGCTAATTCACTGAATTGATTTCAGGTTTCATAAGAACACAAGTGAACACAAGTGATATATATATATATCACTAACTTGGCAATAATTTGATTTATAAAATGACTGCATTCTGGGAGAAACTGGGCATGCTCAGTAATATAACTATGAACATTTCTCTATGCAAACTAAAAGCAAGAGAGAGCAATTGTTTGATTTACTGTTAGATGAATCTAAATGGAAGAAGGCAGAATATGGCAAGAAAGGAAAATTCATCATTAATATGTAGATCATTCATTGTGTATCACCAGGATGTTATGTGTGTCTTCTTTTATGTGACACTTTCATTTCATTTTATTTCTGATTTTTAGTAGCCTTTTCTCCCACACTGAGAAGAATGTGTGTTATATTTAGTGTGATTGATTTAAATGTGGCTGCTACCACTGTACCTGTCATTTAGTTGTTAAGAAAAGTGCAGTCATACAACTTCTCCATTGGGCCTATCACCTCTTTTCACATAAGAACTGTCTCTCAAGTATGACAGTAGTAGCCAGCTTGAGTAGGAAAAGCACTTTGAATGTCAACCTCCTACTCTGGGTGGTTTTATTGAGTCAGCTGCACACATGCTCATGGATGTGCTGTATTTTATTTGCACTGGAGAGATGGGTCACCACTGAAGGTATTGAGAGACCATCATAAGAGTTTTGAAAGATATAATTGGAATTTCAAAACATTCATCTAGGCTAATAGCTTTTACGTATCAATATAATATTACTAATTTAATTGCTTTTCTAGATAGATGAAAATTAAAAAATATAGAACAAAATACATTTATATGTGCTTATTTTTTATGTTTCTTTTATACATAATTCTTTTTAAAAGAAATGTCATAATTATCATTTTATGTATATTCTGCAAGATTAACTTTCCACTAAATCCATGCAAACTAAAAATAATATTTTAAAGAAATTTTAGAAATAAATAGGTCAATTTAAGGTCAATAAGGACAAAATCATTTTTATCAGCTACTCTGTGCACTGTTATCACTTCCATATAACATATTCGTTGTATTTATGATTGCATGCTCAATAACAGTTTCTGGATATTTTTAAAATTAATCTAGCTAACATGAGTCACATCTTCCTTACATTCAAGAGTTATTAAATAAGTCCTGGGTCAATTATGACAAAACTCAGAGAACCCATGATGAAACTTATTATTGCTGTTTACACTACTAAATTAAACTAAACTTAGATTTATCTTGTCAAACAAAAAATTAGAAACTCTAAGTAGAAAACTTTGTAAATCACATGCTATGCATTTCAACCCAATTTAGGAAAAATGCTAATATTTATTAACAATCTTTTCACTTTTAACATTACATAAAATGTAGATTTTGTTGCAGAAGAGCTCAAAATGACAGCTGCCTTTCTAATCCATTAGCAAAATGTAAAATGCAATGCTGAATGTCACTATTACCCTCTTAAACTGTACTAAGTATGGTTTTAATATTGATTCTTCCACATGTCTTACATATTCCCCAGTGTTCAGTCCTTTTGCTGACAGGTTGTACTACAAATCACTCATATCTTTCATCTTGATCTTTAGATATACATTTTTAATACATTTTATTATAATGGCTGTCTTCCTATAGTCAAGATTATAAATGCATTTTATATATTAGGATGAGATAGTGTTATTGGAATAATGCACCATGAGAAATAGAAAGCATGAAAAGAGAAAAGGTTAAGAATGTCCATCTTACAGCCTGAGGTACAAGTATGAACACTGATAATAACTGAACAAAAAATAAGCCCTCACCTGAAACATAATCCATTAAAGTAATTTTTAGAAACAATAATACCTTAAAGTTATACAGCAATTTTTTTCAAAATACTTTTATATACATTGTCTCATACGGTTCCCAGAACTACTCTCTATAAAGAGTAGTTATTATTTCCTCCATTACCCCAAACCATTCATTGACCATTAATTATGAAAAACTATGTGATTTGTTCAAGGTTGTGGAACCAGCTGTGGTAGGATCAGGATGTGGAAGACTGTTCAGATCCCTAGTGTTCTGATTTTATTTCACATACTACCATGTATCTCTTCTGTTCATAATAAATACAATAGTTAAAAACAACCCACAACAGCCAAGGACTTTTAAGTAGCCTTTTTTCTCCTCACTTTTCCTACTATATAATTCAGAAGGAAAATGTTCTAATATAAATAGGTGTTTGGAACAATGTGATTTTGAATGAGTGCAAAAAAGAATGAATAAATGAATCTACATTCTTAAATATAGTGTCGGAAGAATTTCTGATGCCTGTTCATTCCCACGAGCACTCTAAAACTAGTTAATTTGTGCTTGCACTGCCACAGTAATTACAGTGTCTTGCTTACACATTAAGTATTATATGGTGATTGGATAATTGTCATTTGACCTTGCATTTTTCATTTTATACTATATAGTAAACAAAGAATATTCAATGAAAATAATGCAGCTATAATATACTGGAGGAAAGCTGGGGTAATTTTCTTTTTTTTTTTTTAATTTCAATTCCTTTGACTATCTTAGAAGCAATAACCACAGAAGATAATATTTATCTATATTTGGATTAAAGGAGGATTAGATACATTACATTTGGAATTCTGACTTGGAGTCTACTAATGCCTATTAGATTGACCCATGGGTCATCAGAATTATACTATATTTACTTTAAGCTGGCTTCACTATAATGCTGTAAAATTCACCAGCATAAGGCTCTGTGGGCTATAAAAAAATCATTTTCATCCAGTTTTGTATAAAAGCTGAGTTTATGGGTATTTGCTAATATTTCTCAAAAGAAAATGAATTGTCAATCATTGTCAACAGCCATGAGTAGCCCAATAAAATAGATGTGATGCTTGAATTATTTTAGATTATATGCTGATCCTTCTTTGATCACCATGCTAGCCTCAAATTAAATAGTATCAAACATTTGTAGGTGTTTGTGTATGGTAAAACAGGCAAATTTTATTGAAACTCATTTCGTTTTTCTACACCTATATTTACCAGTCTTATTTTCAGGTGTTTTCTTGGGTTGGACCACCTATTTGCACATTGTATTTGACAAATGCAATGTGGGTGGAATGGTGTTCTATGCCAGGGCATAAAGCCTGATGTACCTCTTCAGTCTCTTCTACATCAGTGATCATGAAAGTTTATGTTGAAAGTAACATAAGTTGAAACACCCTAGGTTTTTGAGAAGAAAACCTCTAAGAGAAACTTCAGCTTACATTGTAATGTGAGCAATTAGGAAACAAATTTTTAATGAGTTAGGCCATTGTTTCTATGGTTGTTAATCCATTACAGTGTATGCTACTAGGTAATAAAAAATTGGTAATTTGAATTGTTTCCCTGTAACTATGAGGAAGAGGAAAATTTGTGGTTATAGATATCAGAGAACAGATAAAGATGAAATTGGAAGCTAGAAAGCTGGTGAACTGTGTTACATAGTTGCAAAAGTTGGATTATGATAACTTTCAGAGTAGACTGAGGGTCTATTATATTTGCTTAGAGAAAGAAGTTAGAAGTTATTATTTTTTCAAAATTTCTGTTTGTTTATTGCATTGTATAGATAAAGAATTATAGGGAAGAATAAAAAAGTTTATAACCAAAACTGTATAAAAAGAGAAGAGTTTAGGGACTTTCACTGTTGGACTGCTGGAAAAGTCAACTGCTTCTAGATCACACACAGTAAGAAATTAACTTAAGAAATTTTTTTTTTTCAAAACCTTAGTAAAGTTTTTCAGGTGAATAAAATGCTTCAGGGGAAAATATCAGAATTAGCATGATCTGCTCCTTCAATCTTGAAAGTTTCAAGATGATAGCCACCATTAAATTGAGGGAGACAGATATGAGTGAGAAAGTAGAAAAATATAAGTAGACTTGATAGCTATGTATATTAAAGTACTTTAAGTGTGGAACAGACCAGAAGGAAATATATTTTAAACTAAGTACTGAAAATAATCAGGACCATAAAAATTTTAGGATTTTGTAGAGTTAAAATGACTCAAGAGTTCATTCTCCTTGAGCATTAGCAACATTCCAAGAGCTCTCCATTTCTCCTTCAGTACATGGTCCTCCAAAACTACTCTATGTATAGACAAAGTGAATACTGACCTAGCAAGAGCCTTTGAATGTGGAGTAAGGGGCCAAGGAAAACCATGGGTAAGACCATTCTTTCCATACAGCATATTTAGATTACTAGGAAAAAAAATCAAAGAACTCCCTGTACTACTGGGGTATTGGAATCTACAATATTTGCTCACTGGACTATCAGAATTATAAGAGAACAATGGCTCTAAGGTCTCCTTATTTTCCTTTGCAAGCGGGCATGTTTATTTTGTATATCCAGTCTCTCCAGATTGTGTTACTTGTCTGAAGTCAAATGACTTCCTGGTTAAGGATTACGCTTATTTAGATTTCTAGGAGACAATAGAGGTTACCAGATCCCATAGATGGGGCATGTATTACTTCAAAGTCATGGATTTGGACTGGATATGATAAGTAGATGAGATTCACCCTACGTTTCTGTCAGAGTGAAAAATGTGTCTTCTCTCTCTTTTCGCTTCTCAAAAGTAATTTTTCATTTTTTAAATTTGTTCTTTTTAGTTATACATGACAGTAGAATTTATTTTGATGTACAAACATGGGATATATCTTATTTTAATTAGGATTCCAGTCTTGTGGATATATATAATGTTGAGATTCACTGTGGTGTATTCACATGTGTACATAGGAGGTTTATGGTCAGATTAATTCCACTGTCTTTCCATGTGTAGGAAGAAAAGTGAAACATTTGGTGAACATAAAGTTTATGGTCAGATTATGACAGATACTATATTTTTTCTAACTGATATAGTTAGTTTGCTGCCATACAACTAGATAATGTGTGCATGTGACTAATGTCATTAGTGTAGCAACAATTGATGTACAGTATTTCCAAGTCTGGCCATGAAACTTCTGGCACAATATTTCACACTATTTCACTTTTGTGACAACCAGGAAGGCTACTTAGGAGACATTGTCATAAAATGCTAGTGACTTGGACTAGTTTCTCTTTGCTTTGAGGACAGTTTTAAACAAACTTCCAATCTAAAATGAATTCTGGGTAACCTAGAATGAAACTTTTTTGTATGAATCCACTAAAATTCGGTTTTACATGAGATAACGGCCATAGCTAACAAATTCTGTCACATTCAGCAAACATTTTTAGTAGCACCTTGTACAGTTTTCTGTGTGGAACATTTAGTAGAATTCTTGGTGTAATGTAAGAATACTAATTTGTGTTCAATGGATATATGTTTAAGTCACGAATCATTGATCCTATGAGAAAGGTAAGGCAGATAATATTTTACAGGTGAGAAAACAAAGATCACACACATGTATTAAGTTGAATTATTGCTTCCAGTTCTTCACTTTTATATAGAAAAGTGAAAAAAAGAAAACAGGATTATGCATGGACCATCTCTTGCCTGCTATTTTTTAGTGCAGTCCCTCTTTGAGATCCAAGTGATTTGCCTATTCTATTGATATCGGACTTGCCATGTGATTTGATTCAGCAAATTAAATGCATGTGTAATCACAGAATGCTAGTTTACACATATGAGTTAAAAACATTTCTACTTGCCTTCTGGGCTTCTTTCAGGTCATAAAAATAGTGGAGATGTGGAAAGACCTGGCAAACTTTCATCCTAGATTCCAGTTCCATTCAACTCTTGTAATCTAACCTTTGTAATCTAGCTGAGATTAGTGAAAATCCAGGAACCCACAGACTTTTGAGCTACTAAAAATATGTTATTGCAGAAAGAGACTTCAAGGTCATTTACTATGTAGCAAAAACTTGAGTATTACAATGAATTGAGTAGCTGAAAATAGAATCCAGTTTTTTGACCTTAGAGTTGATACATTGTCCTCTATACAGTGAGAAAGATTCATTTTGAATTTAAATAGCAATTCTTTCTAGCCAATGCTCACTAAACTTTTAATTTGGAATACATCCTTAATTTATACACAATTACATTTTTGTTAGTATTTATGCTGTGTAATTATTTTTAAAAGACATTCCACTTTTCAAAAAAACTTCACTCAAAACCAATTTTTCAGAATTACAAAAAATTGTAAGGAAGAAGGAAAAGAGATAAATGATTACAGCACAATCATTTTAAAGAATAAATTTTTTTCTGTCGTGAAAATATTCAGCTCTAATGAATTTTAGTAATGATTCTCAGGTCCTCTATAGCATTTAATAAATGACATTTACTGGAGTTTACACAATACAAGTCTGCAATTATTTTTCCATTTTCAATTTGTAGCACAAGGAAATACTAAACTATGTTTTAATTTTTTTAGGTTCGCCCCATATATTTAATAACAAGCTATTACATACCAAAGCCAAAAGTCCTCCTAATTACTATATTTATTTTTAGCCCTTTCTCCATTAACTAGACCTTAGAAAAAAGTGCTTTTATAACTTATCCCTTTCAATATCATTATTAATGTTGTGCTGTCATCCCTTCTATAACCCTCCTTTTTGTGTGTACTGTTTATTTTACAGTAAATCTTTGAAAATATGCATCTCATTTCCTTTTTCCCTGTGAACTAGATTTAAGACCTGTTCCCTGAAATGACCGTTACTTCTTTCAATTCACTCAAAAATTCGTAAAAAAACCTTGGCAAGAAAAATGAATTTACTACTCAATTAAAGTTACTAGTAAATTCAGGCAAAACACAACTATACTGGTTTTACTTTAAGACCCAATCCCTGTGGTGTTAAATGTCATCTCATATGCTGCAACCAAGACGAGGAGAAGCTATAAGTTACACATACAGCATGTCATGGTGTGGTACAGTGGAGGTATCCAAAAAGAACAAGTTATTATTGGAAATATTGGATAGTGATAATACATACAACATTTAGAAAATAATATTATTGATCTTAAGAGTAAAAATTCTTTAATCTTTCCATCCTTGTCTTCATTATCCTACCTTAAATTACCTAAGAAATCAGATGAGAATTTTATCATTGGGATTTGTGAAAACAAATGTCAGATAATATTTTGCAAGTTTATTTATAAAGGAAAGTTCTCATATTCTTACAATTTCCCATTTAGAAATCTCCTTTTCTTTTTCTTTTGAATTTGCACTGGTGCATTAGAATGACAGATTTTATTCATTTTTGAAACGCTATAGGAAAGTCTGATGTTATCTCCTAGAATACTGGAGAGTGTTCCTGAATTACTGTATTTTAATTTCAAGTTGAAATATATGGTATCAAAAGCAGTTTGGAAACAAAGGAAGGAACAGGAAATAAGGTAATATGATCTTAAAATTTTACTCCAATCTAGTTTTACCAATACCTGTTTGCACATGCAACAAAGGTCTTGTGGAAAGTGATCTTAGGTTATTTTTGTACCTTTAGTACAGGTTTTCTCAATCTTATGATTATTGCATGTGGGACTAAATAATTCTTTGTTTGAGAGGTAGTCCTGTCTGCTGTAGGATGTAACAGTTGTCCTGGCCTCTCTCTGATTCAATGAATATAAAGCATTCTGGAAGATGGTACCCTATTCTCACAAGAAAGTGCCTCCAAGATGATGTTTTAGACTTTCTCTTAGTAGACATCTCTAACACTGTGTTGGATTGGCAGCAGCCAGGTAATGCATTATGTATCACAACCAGTGGATCTCGTGGTCAGATGATATTTGGGGATTACGTGGCTGTGAATAAGACCCTTCTATAAACATTTGAATAGTGATGCTGGCCCAGGCCCAGAGGAAGAAAAGGAGAACTCCCACTCAGAACAGGCATCTGTTCTTCAGAAAACCAACCACATGACCCTTAAAAGGAACTAAGGAGTCATTTGATCTGCTCAAGGGTGCACTATATTGGATAGAAATAAGCACTGATCTTTGTTGTTGGCATTTTGAACATTCACTAGTAGTGCTATTAGTAGTTACACTGGCATAGGTAAGGAGGAATTTATGCTATGGGGTGAATGCTTTGGTCCTTATCATCACAGCTTCACCTTTCAAACATCTATCATGATAGTACTGTAGTGACTGCTGATTTTTTTTTTTTTTTTGCATCAACTAACAATTGATATTGCATTGCTTCTACTTGGAAATTGTGTGCCTCTTACCTAGCACATCTTTTCTAATGGGCATTCATGCTGCAGTCTGGACCTGCTGGAGAACTGTACCACACTCAAAGCTGGTAGCTTCATTATCTCCCTCTATATGGGATGAAGAAGTATCAAAAGATGTGAAATCTGTGTTTCTCTACAACCTGACTAGGGCCTACTAGGAATTACACTTCTTTTTTTAGGGGTACAAAATATAGCAATTTATCTTTTACTTTGGATGGAGTGGTACATCCCTTATCACTCAACGATTAAAAACTTTATTTTAGTGATTTGTCCTTTTCATTATTCTAGCCTTTGGAACACATATGCCTCACTGAGGCCTTCAGGGTAAGAGCCTTTTCTTGCTTATCCTTTATGATCAACATAATGGCATTGATATATTAGATCAATGTGATAGTCAGCAAGATATCTAGACAGTTCAAATCTTAGAGTATTATAGAGATAACATAGCCCTGGGGCAAACTGTAAATTGATACTCTTGTTTGGTCCAAACTGCTTCTGATCCTTTTTCCTAACTGAATAGCAAGAAAATATTTACTAAATAAGTATCTGTCTATTACTTACCTGAGGCTGACTGATATATTTGTCATGGTATTGGCTCTGGCACAGCAGCAGCAGTTCCAGTACTATTGGTTAAGTCTATATTGGTCTACAGTTAATTTCTATGATTCATGTGATATCTGGTTTTCACATGGGTCAGACTAGTGAACTAAAGAAAGATATGGTGGAGGGATGTTATTCCTGCATCTTTTGAATCCTTAAATGTGGTTATTATCTCTGCAATTCCTCCTGGGATATGATAAGTATTGTTTTGTTTGTCTTACTGTCTTTTCTGTAGAAACAGTCTAGTTTTAGAAACTTCCACTTGGCCTTCCCCACTATGATGGCTGTTAGCACCACAGGTGAAATGCTCAAATTCCAGTGTTACTCCAACTGCTATGTATATCAATGCCAGATATATATAGTCATATGTCAAGCAAATTTCCACCAAGTCGGTCAGTGGATTCAAAGGATCCAATGCAAATTGAATCTAATGTGAATTCTAATCAGGCCTCTATTCCCTGTATCCAGTGACTCCACTATATCAGAGGAGTCATAAGGCTCATGCTTATGCAGGAATTAATTTTTTCTTAAAGACTGTTTTAATTTGTCCTCTAAATGTAATTTCATTCTCCTTTGTCCAGTGTTCAATAAAGGTACCACAGGAAAAGGCCCCACTAGGTGGCCATATGTCTCTGGAAAAGGCCTGGAGAAAATATTATAGTGTGTCTTTGCCAGTGGGGTACTTCAGTACCGGGACTCAGTCAGTTCTTCAATTAAAATTTTGGGAGTCCAAAATAGTTGTATATAATGATTACTTCTGGCCTTTTAATTCTATCTTCTACCTTCTGTCATTGCAATTCAGGCATGTCAATGGGTAGACAGATGATGCTGTCCTGATGCTTATAGAGCTGGAAACCAGAAGAGGATATGGCAACAGTTCCCGAGGAGCAGAACTTCTTATTGATTTGTGCTACTACGTATGATCAGAGTGAGGTTAGTCACTTATTCAGGCCCCAAAAGTTAGTAGAAGTTTGGAGGGTGAAAACTTTCTAGGACATCCACTCAGGTGTCCACATACTGGATCAGGGATTCATGTTTTCCCAAGTAGAACCTTTGGAATAAGAGAACTGCTCTGCTGAACATTCAATGACCTTTGAATTTTAGCATCCATTTTCAAATTCTTGGCTTGATCTTAGTTTTTTTTTTTTTTCCAATTGCTAAGAGAAAATGAGGATGTCTGTGTGATTTACTAGACTGTACAGCCCTCAGATTTTTAATCATAGTCCATCTCAAGGCAACTTAGCAATAATCACCCATTTCTGTTGCAAATTGCCTCCATAGCTAATCAGACTGTTAGTTACTCAATCTCAAATTTTGGGCATTAGCCTCCTATATTTCTTCTTTGAATTCTGTCTCTTTATCTTTTTGAACTATAACTGTTACCTTGTTAATTTGATATTCAACAACATGCAGAGTTTTCATGGCTTATCTTTACTTTTTCCAATATCTTGTGCAATTTAGTAGATGTCAAAAATAGTGTTACATTTTTGGGTGCAATGAACAACAAAAGCAGATGACTGCAGATGTAGCAGGTAGAGATTTGCATAGCATGGCCTAGGCCATAAGGAAAGGCAGCTGTGATGATGACATCTATTCTGTACCTTTTCACCTGTGTCTCCAGTTCAAGTTATGTGTTACTTACTATTTTCCCCGATTTTTTCACCAAGCAACTCAAATTCTCTGTCCCTATTGAAATGCTACTTAATTTGACTCTTACACGCAAAGCTCTCTCTTATGACTTTATTATCTTTGTTCATTCTTTCTGCGTGAGATAGCTTTCAACAGCTTCATGTATGTGTATCCACATCCTTTCCCCAACTTTTAAAAGATGAGCACAAAAGTCAAGGTTTCATTTCTATCATACAGTTTTACAAGACAATTGAGGTCTACTGTTTGCTCCTTCCCTTAATTTCTTCTGCTTGTAACTGATTAAAGCCCTCCTCTTAGAACTTATCTCTACTTGTCCTTGAATTCAGAAGCATGAGAATATCACTTTAAAATTAGCTCTTTTATTCAAGATAAGCTTATTTCATCCAAAGTAGCACAATTAAATAGAGCTCTAATCCTATTATTAACAGTACCTAGAAGGAGAAATTCATGGGTGCTTTTGCTTGTTGTTGGATATCTACTTTCTGGATTCTTACCATATACCTTAGTAAATGTTTTATGTTTTGTAGATATAGTGTTGAATAAGCAAAAAATGATCCTGTCTTTATGAAGCCTATAAACTAGTAATGCAGATATATTTAAAATAAATAAATAAATAATAAAAATATATTTACAGACATTGAAATAGTGGAGTCAATGAAGGAGAAGGACATAACAGAAAGTGTCTGGGAGCATGTAGGTTTTTTTAGTTTAGTCTGAAACTGTTTTATCACAGGAACTGACATTTCATACATATTGTGTCAATCTCTCTTTCTTATGACAGGAGCCAGTCATATGGCAAGTATAGGAAGAGAGCATTTCAGGTAGAGGAAACACTTACACGGAAGCTCTGGCTAGGCAAGGTAATTAGAGCATAGTAAGCAAACAAACAAACAAAAAAACATATGAGCATGGAAATAAAAGCTGCTCTTGTTAGCAAATGTGGTACTCTAATTTGAACTCATTTCTCAATGATTCTCTTATTTAAAAAAATGCTTGGTAAACCAGGGTGAAATATGGGACATGGCTGGCTCTTGGTATTCTGTTGTTTCATATGTTCATCATGGAAAACTTTTTTACTTAATAAGGTTTTATGAAGGTTTTGTCTCACCTCACCAAATGACTTTTCACCTTAAAGAGCTAATCTTAGGCTCCCATTTTTTGAGAGGAAACAAAAATTTTTAATGACATCATAGATGGGAGTGGGGCATCTTTCAAAGGCAGAAAAATTGTGGCAAGCTATCCTGCCAACATAAAAGACAGGAAAATATAAAGAATCTGCTTACCACCATTCTGCCCTGATGTGTTTAGGTGACCTAGAATTGAACAAATCCACCTTTTGAGTCGCTTTTTTTTTTTTCTAGTTTTAACTAAATCAGTCTATACCCTGGAGTTCTTCCTTCGTCTATCATCTCTAGTCTCTAAGGTAATATCAAAATTTGCCAATTTCTAAGGTAGATTAATTACTGAAACAATTATAATAATAGCTAATATTTGTTAATGATTTAGATTACACCTGAGATATTCCTAAGTATACGAGATGCATTTTTCAAATTTGATTCTCTCAGAGACATAGGAAAGAGGTGTTATAGCTATCATTATTTATAAGATTCATAAACAGAGGCTAAGAAAATTAAAATAACTCGCCTCATCTCACACAAATAGTAAATGACAGATACAAGGTTTGACTCAGACATCTTGATTTTGGGGTTTATACTTTATTGCCACTCGATCAAATAAGCCAAACCAAACCAAAAGTAACAAGCCATCTGAAAACTTGGAAATCTAAATAATGGTGTTTCTAATTTTCAATAATTAAGTCAAATAATTATAAACATACTACATGTAATTCCATCATATTTCAATAGCAAAATACCTATTTTAACTATGAAATTGTGATATTACAAGTATGATTAATAAATTATGTAATTTTTGAATGATGTACAGATTATGATGTACAGATATGAATTGGTGATGAAAATGTAGTTTTATAAATAGACAGTAAACTAAGAAAATTCCTTATGCTATTTCTTCAGGAAATTCATTTTATGATATCAGAGTATTTTCATCAATCTTCTATCTCAGTTGCCACATCTATTATAAAGTAATAAAATTATGTCTTCAAAAATATCTAAAACTGCATTAGTTAATTTGGGAAATTACAATGTACGTTTTGTTCATTTTCTCAAATATCTAAAAATGCTTTAGTTAATTTTAGAGATTACCATGTATGTTTTATGCATACAAAATTATAGGGAATGATTAAGAGAAAGTATGCTTAACAATGATCTTCCTGTTGTACACAGGAAGATTTTCAGTCTTCAGAACATTATGTATGCACCTCTTCCACACACAATTAATTATTCTAGAATGATATGTGATGTACAAAAAGAAAAAAACCCAAACATAAAATTTACATTAACTATTAGAAGGATTTCAGTGGCAGGAGTAAAATCATGAAATAAATTCCAATTTAAAACTTTATTATTTCTAACTTTGCATGTAAATCCAATCTATTAGGGACTATATATATATATATATATATATATATATATATATATATATTACTGTTTGAAATCTATTATTTTCTTCTGCTTTCCCTTGTTTTATTTTTAAAGTTATATACATATATGTGTGTGTGTGTGTATGCATATATAAATCTATCATGCTTGTGGCTATGTGTGTTTGTTAAATTATCTTTCTATTTTCCTGCCTGTTTTCCAGGTTAATTCTTTTTCTTTTTCTTTTTTTTTATTGGTTGTTCAAAACATTACAAAGCTCTTGACATATCATATTTCATACATTTGATTCATGTGGGTTATGAACTCCCATTTTTACCCCATATACAGATTGCAGAATCACATGGGTTACACATCTACGTTTTTACATATTGCCATAGTATTGACTGTTGTATTCTGCTACCTTTCCTATCCTCTACTATCCCCCCTCCCCTCCCTTCCCATCTTCTCTCTCTACCCCATCTACTGTAATTCATTTCTCTCCCTTGTTTTATTATTTTTCCCCTTTCCCCTCACATCCTCTTATATATAATTTTGTATAACAATGAGGGTCTCCTTCCATTTCCATGCAATTTCCCTTTTCTCTCCCTTTCCCTCCCACCTCTGGTCCCTGTTTAATATTAATCTTTTTCTCATGCTCTTCCTCCCTGCTCTGTTCTTAGTTGCTCTCCTTATATCAAAGAAGACATTTGGCATTCCAGGTTGATTCTTTTTAATACAGACCTGGGCCTCAGAAGCCGGAGGGTAATATAAAGATGTCAGTTGATTCAGATAAGTCTAGGCCCATTTACTCATGCCAGCAATGAGGACCTGGCCAACAGGAAAGACATCCTGCCTCCGAGGTCACTATTATCTGAATTGTCAACTTATGTGCATGAGGGTATGTCAGTCTAGTCTTGAAAGACATCTAATTATTTTTTTAAAAAAAAAAAACTTAAACATATTTTAAAATCTACATCACTAATTGAAATCAAATGGAGCAAACATTAGGTCTCCTTTTCATCTGATCTGAAATTAGATGTGATCCAAAGTAGCTTGAAGAAAAAATGGAATTTCCTCACTTGCTTTGAAGAAAGGCTTACTGAAAAAAAAAAAAAAACTGTTAATGCAAGTGTTAAGATGATCCCTTTGAAAACTTGCTGGGCTCAGCCTTTCACAAAAGGTATGTGATGGCAGCCAATCAGCAGTTATAGCAATAGTTCTGGATTTCCCTGTTAGATCTATTTACATTTTGCTGTATCTCTTGTAATTCCCAGCATTAGCTCTCACTCTTCTACCAGATTCCTCTAGATCCATTACTACTTTTGACATTATCCAAGTTTTTGTTTCTTCAATTACAATTAGTGTGTGTGTGTGTGTGTGTGTATGTGTGTGTGTGTGTGTGTGTGTGTGTGTGTGTGTGTTTCCCCCTCACTCAATCTTTCCATGAACTGTGAACATAAATGTTCTTGTTTGGCATGGCCTGAGAGTCCTTAAATATTTTATATTGTCTTATGTTCTCACTTTGCTTGAACATTGTCATGAAAAGAATATACTTTTGTTTTAATGAAAAAAGTTAACAAATATGTGGCTCTGAAAAATTTCAATTGAAATATTTTAGGTATCTCATTATCAGGAGACTGATTATGATATATGCTCTCAGTGATTTGTGTGTACATAAAAAGTGAGTGGACTTTTATGATTCCATACAACTGAAAATGTGTGCTGCTCTAAAAGCACAATAGAAATCCCTACATAGTTCCAGTTGAAGAGTGGCACTGGGACACACTCATTTCATGATTTTTCTTTTATTTTTACCAGTAAAGTTCCATTTTTTATTCATAGACTCCATCTTTTCTTTTTCTTAAATGGCAGTTGAAAGAATGGCTTTACACTATCATTTCTATAAAGGAAGTTAACATAGAAAACCTTTTTTCAAATGAACTGTGGTGCCTTTCATTTCAGGTGGGAATATTTCATAAACACTTTATATTACAAGAATTTTTCCCATAGAGTAATGGTCTCTTTTCTACTGGTAAATTTCAAGCAACATATTAAAACAATCAATTTTAGAGATTGCTGTTATTTTACGATTTCACTTCTCTGATATCATCTATAGAAATTGATACCAGAACTTGAAAAGTATAGTATAATAAAATAAAATCACAAACTATCTCACATATAAATATATACTAAAGTTTCGAATTGAAGTGCAAACACATAAAACCTATCAGTAAATTAAAATAAAAGGATGTTTTAATTCATGGAAATCTGTTAATGTAATGCATTTTCAGTAGGTCAATAGAGAAAAACATCATATTCATAGATGCCCAGACAGAGATTAACACTTGGCATGCATCCTTAAATTTAAAAATCTTTTAAAACTAGGAATAAAAAAACAAAATACAGTATAAAATAAAAGATGCTATAATAAGTAATGATCATCCATTCAGTGCACATTAAATCAGGAACAGATCCAAAACAATGTAAAGGGAAGAACAAATACAGCACTAGAATGTACAATAAACTGCATGCTTCCTTAGCATAGTATATATTTAATCAAGGCTAAAGAAGCCTCCCATCAAGCAGCTTAGCATTAAGGATATTTCCACTTAATTCAAAAGAAGACAAACTTTACCATTAGGAGCATTTTTTAACAGTCTCCTGAAAAGTCTAATATAATTATTAAGGAAAACAAAATTTAAAAAATTATAGTCAAAAGAGGCAAATCTATTTTAATTGCTATTGACATGATTTTCCACCACAAAATTCCAAAAAACATTAATTAAAAACCTATTAGAACTTATCTGTACAATAGCATAGCTTGATTAAAAATAATAGATAAGTAGATTTTTCATATATTCTAACAATAAGCCCTTAAAGTAGTTAATAAAGAGCCATTAAAATAGCAGAAAAAACTTAGAAATTTAAGTTATTGACTAAAGTCAATTTCATGGACCTTCAAAAGTACAAAGTAACATTAAGTTTCATATGGAATTTGAGGATGATATGAAATAAAGAAACACTTTTTCTTATATAACTATTCTCAATTAATATATACATGTAAGTCCTCAGTTAATATACACATTCTAACCCAGATTTTGACTTTGGGAAGTTATAGTGAACTTGACAAAAAAATTCTACATACCGTTTAGGTACATACACATTTATAGTTAAAATAGTAATCATAGGAATTTTCTTTCACAAACATTAAGAAGTTTATAAACATACCATTAATTAAACAGTATACTAAGAGCAACAAAATATATAGATAGGTCAATGAATGGGTGACTGAAGGTTAGAAGCAAAGGCAATTATGCAAAATTACTTAGTTAATGAGTCTTAAACTGGCATTTTAAATAGATAGGATGACCATATGGATTAATCAATAAATGGCAGTGGAATAATTGGTTAACAGCACAGACCCTACAATCATATTTTATACCAAAATAAATCCCTGATGGATTAAAGACTTATGGTTATTTTCATTATATTCAATCCTTAATCCTCAGGAATTTATTTTTTAATACCCAGTTGGTAAGGGCACTCAATATGCTGCCAATCAAGTGTGAATTCATACAAAATTTCAGGAAAGCAATTTTGCAATATATGTCCAATGTCTTAAAAATATTCATAATATAGGAATCAGCAATTTCATGGTTAGAAACATATTCAAATTGTTCCATAACAGTTAGAAAGCTCTTCATTATTATATGGTAATAGCAAAATATTGCAAACACTGAAAATACTTATCAATATGAGTTTAGTTCAATAAATCAGGAAACAGAAACACTGAATCATCTGTGGTCTTTAAATAAGGATATATTTTATTTATGTAGAGAGATGTTCAAAATTCTCTTTTCCATCTGCTTCTTTCTCTCTCTCTCTTGAGATTATATATATGTTTATTAGTTTATTTACAGCATATACATACACACACAAGGAAAGTGTATACAAAAAGGGCTAATGAATGTTAGAGATAATTATGGAATTATGTTATCTTTTAAAGGTTTTTTAAAAAAAAATATTGTCTGTTTCTTTACTATGGTTATAGATTAGTTATAAAACAATATTTTTATTTTAGTAATTTTAAGTGTTTTGTGAAAGATATTTTCATTATTTTTTTGGAGAGCTAGTTAACTTTAAATAAATATATCTATAGATGAGACTGTAAACAGAGTCTTATTTTTTCATACATCTTTATAAGTTCCAATATATCTACAGTTCTCATCAATCATAAATCAATATGGTATATTAATATACTAAATGTGGTACTATCATTTTTGAAGTAGTCCCTTAATACAGAAAATAGAGAAAATGACAAATATAAATTTATGGTTTCTCCCTTAAAAAACCAGGCAAACATTATTAGAAAGATAAAATAATGTACAGTGGATTAATTAATGTAATATGATCAACAAATTCTGCCACAGGCAAGGGAACCATGCAAAATTTCTGGAGAAATGATTATTGAATTTTAAAGAATATTTAGGCCTATAAGCAGATGAAGAAGCTCTGAAAATGAGTATGGGTTACAAAGATTAGACAGGATGTGGAAGTTGAAAAACAAGAAAAATCAAACTTAAAATGTTTTTTCTTTGAAAAGAAGAATTACTAGATACAAATTGGAGTGAGGATTTCCAATGCTTAGGAGAAACTGGTCCAACTCTAAGACCTTCACCAATATGCTGAGATATAGCTAGAAAGTATGAAGCCCTTTCATGGAGGTTAAGTATGAAGTGAGGAGATGTACACATAAGTCTGGGAAACATTTTGTATTTATTAGTTGTGTTCAACATATGGTTATTTGTTGCCAGCTGGCCAGGCTGGCGAGATGAGCTGGGTTTAAGGGAGCTGGCTGTATCAATAACTAAGAAAATGGTGAAGAAAACACATAGCACATGAACATGAGTTTTTAAGAACACGAGCAGGACAGCTTGGTGACCACAAGGGTCAGCTTCACACTGGGCAGCACTGGAAAGAGAAAAAAAAAAGCATCTGGAACTCCATTTATTATGGAACTTTATTTATTAGGGAAAAGACATTTCATAGAACATTCCACCCAAATAAGGCAAGGGGTAGGGTTTCGAAGGTGGAGTCTTGCTTTGGATGTCTTGTGGTCAGCAGATCTTAAGTGCTATGTTGGATTACAGGCAGAGCAACAGGAAAGGCACACTTAAGAATGCACAGCCCAATCAGCATGCAACGGAAGACCAGTCCCCTCATATCACTCAAATGCCCATAGCTCACAGACACAGCCCATGGATGGCTTGCAACAGTCATTCTCTGGAATCTTTGGAAGCATACATTTTAAATTGCATTGGACACTAAATAAGTTTTTTTTTTTTTTCATAAAATGCCTTCTAGTGTAGTTTTGCCCTATTTTCATTAATATGCATGGGTCCTAAAATATATTTTATATGACAGGAAAAAATGAAAAGAAACATATTAATAAGTAGCAAATAATAGAATGAAATTGGCACACATAAATAATAATGGTAAGTGAAATAACATGACTCAGCATGGAAGGTTTTCCAGGTGAAACATATCTGAATTCATTGTGATAGAACAAACACTGCTCATGTAAGAAGGAATCTGCAAGTTATAAAACAAAAACTAGCTCATTTGTAGGGTCTTCATGCCCAACAGAGAGACTATAGATGAAAGGGGAAGTACCAGGACAACCATCTTTCCACATGCAAACAGGGCAATACAAACAGTTTAAGAATGTAAAACCTCAAAACTTTATGAAAAGGTCAGATGGTAGCTATTGATGCATGGCTTTCTTACCTATGAATGAGTGAAGAAACCTTTCTGATACCAAAAACAACAAACAACTATAACAATGACGACAACAGCAAAACCAATAAAAGAGAATAATAAATATTTCTTAAAATTAAAAACTTTATTATCAAAGGTATAAAAAAGTCAAACTTGAAGAAGACATATGGATTATCCAGAAAATTTATGTAACAAACAATATAAATAATTATTTCATATAAAAAGAAGGCAAATAATATATAGACATGGATGGACATAAATATTTCTAAGAAGGAGAAATATATTTATATATTTATACACACACACACACACACACACACACACACACACACAATGTCTTCAATCACTCCAGAAATCAGTTAATAAAATGTCAAAAGCATAATCCAATGGCATTTCACTTTTATTGGATTAGGAAATGTTAATTATTGCCATATCAATTATAAAAGGAAGTAGGGAACAGATACTTCATGTAATTTTATTGGAAGTAGAGTTGAGCTCAGCTTCTTTAAAGAGCAATTAGGAGGTAGTTCAGTAAATTTGTGTACATGCCATATAAACAAGAAATATCACCACTAAATAAATTATTGTTCAAGAGAGGTACATGATATGCACTCTCTTAGAATTTTTTATAATATTCAATGATTAAAAGAATAGACACAAGAGATGAAGTTGAAGAATTTTTGCAGTATATTCACACATTATACATGGGAAAGTATACATCACTTAAAATAAATCAACTAAATCTTATAGATCTCCAAATTTGAGATGTTGAATTAAGAATTAAGTTATGGATGATCACATGGGTGTAATCTGTAAGCACATGATTTTCATAAATGAAAATATTAAGGTAGCTGACTCAAATATCCATGAAAGACATAGCTCTGAGTTTAAGCAAAGATTTATTGACAAAAAATATCTGCCAGGCTGGCCTTCTGCAAGGTGTGACCCCCTGCTGGAAAAAACTTTGTAATTGTTACATACAATGGAGTAGTTAAAAAATAACCCCTTTGATCCTGTGCTTGTTACTTGGTATCTTTGTTGTGGTTTTCATTGTTAGTGACTCTTTGGGGGTGGGCCAAAGAGGAAGGTCATCCTCAGTGGGCAGTGCTGATTTTCAAAATGAAGTTAATTTGGCCTAAGGTCCTAACAAAAATCCATTTATATAGATAGCAGAAGTATTTAAAGAAGGGTGAGCTATAGATCAAATGTATGTGTCTGTGTCTGAAGATGGAGAAGAATGGGTGTTGAAGGTGAACCTAAGGATTTCAACTATAATTTTAGTAAAAATACTTTAAAAATAAACATGAAAATGATAGCTTTTGTTTAGACTTTTACTTAAAGATGTGGGCAGATGCATTTTTGTTATATTAGTCTTCACAGTTTCTGGTTTTTAAAGTTATTCTGGAAATATGTTTGGGTTGGGTTTATCTGGAAAAATGAGATATGATAAAGAGGAAATATATTGATATTTGCATTCAGTTTGATATAATGGACAGTAGCAAATAATTTTTGAACATTGCTATTCAGGCTATGGGCTAGGGGCAAAAGGACAGTGTAGGTATGAATGATTGGGTCAGAGAGATGGGAGCTGATTCAAGAAGAAATAAAATGCTAATACCTTCAGAACACTTCCCCTCCTCTAACCTATTGTCAAGGTTACCTGCCTCCAGGGAATTGTTACTCCCAGCAAGGAGTTGTTAATGAATGCCCTGTGGGCAGCTCACTTCCTGCCTGTAACCCTAGGCAGATTCATTCCCACCCCTGGAACACTCTACCTTTTGGCCAGGTAGGCAAGATTAGGGGAGGAAGGGACATTAGAACAAAAGAAATCTGAAATCTGTAAGAGGTAGCAGAATACCCCCACTCCATTGGGAAAAGACTTGAACCCCTCCTCCTCTGTGGAGGATTCTCTCTCTCTCTCTCTCTCTCTCTCTCTCTCTCTCTCTCTCTCTCTCTTCTATCCTTTGAATAAAACTTTTTGCTTTTTCCTAATTGTTTCTTGGGTGTTTAGTATTCAACACTGAAGGAACAGGATTCCAACCTGATTCTCAACACTGTTATCACTATAACAATGACATAAAAACTGACATTTGAAACTCTCTGACAACTGAGGTGATAATTCAGAAAATAAGTTAAATAAGTTTAAAAGTTTAACTCTGAAAAAACACCTCAAGGAAATCTGGTTCCTTTGTGTGGATTAATGAAAGCACCCTGGATTGCAAAGGGCACACTTTTCTTGTGGTGTCACCAGTAGCATCCCTTCCTCCAGCTAGTAGAGGACCTGGGAAGTAACTGTACTACCTGGATTCCAGCATTCACTGATTGCTCTAGTTAGGAACTTTTGGGTATTGACAAATTTGGTTTCTGATCATTCTGCTGTGGAGATTTTTATTATGTAAGAAAGTATAACTGAATGTTGCATTTTTGTCTTGATGTTGAACTTTATGTTGCATGACATGCATTCTCTGTTCTGCTTACTTAAATTTTAGAGTTTATAATCTTGAACAACCCAACATGCCTTCTCTGAGAAAAACCTTTACCTTGAATAGCAACCCAAAGGTGAAAATAGGAATCTGGAAAGGATACTGTATCAAAGTCAGCAGAGGATTTTAAATTCAGTTCTGCCATTAAGAAATTGTTGATTTCTGGGCAGGTAACCTTCCTTTTCTAGGTCATGTTTATTCATCCCCACTGCACCTAAATCTCCTTGGTCCTCCAAGATACTATAAGCATTTATAACCCATTTTCTGGGAACTCAGGGATTTTTGTTAATGAACCATCTTATTCCTTAATCTCATCTATGTTGTAGCAGCACACTTCCTTTAGTCACTATTTTTACCACTACATTTTTAAAATTTAGTCACTGTAAACATTTTGGATCTATAAGCAGCTCAACTTATAGAAGTTCATAGTATGGCCATTTTGCTCCACTGATAAACTACTTCCATTAATGTACTCGAAGGCCTTATTAGTTTCCAAACTTCAAGGTCAGTGGAACAAATTTGTCATCACAAAATTGTCTTCCTCTTTGCTATTCTTGTACTTTACCCACAGAAAATGAGAACTCTAGGTTTTTAAATAAATGTCACCAAACAACATAGTAGTTTGAAAATGGAGAGATCAACATAGGTTGATGTTAACTTGAATAAAACTCAAAATTATCTGCATAGTAAAAAGTCACAAAATAGACCATTTAGTATATCCATGAGAAGGATTAGCAGCATTGTCAAACAGACGCAATAATTCATACTTGCGAACCCCAGAAATCTTTATCCTAGGAGTCACACTTGGGTCTATGAACATGTAAATGAGCAAGAATCATCTCCGATGCTCAGGAACTCAGTTGGCCTTTCCAAGTAGTTATACAACAGCAGTTTAAGAGGCTCTGATGGACATTTGCTAGGAACTAGGACATCAAGACCCAAGCATTTCATCAGTTTCATTTTCATCATTATAACCATATGAAATAAAACAAGAGGGAGATTCAGTTAAGTTATCTGATACTTCTGGCCTCTTAAACTAAAGCAACTTAGTCATAAATTCTCGATCCCAGCTCCATAACATTAGTACAAGACCCTTGAAGTCCTTGAGAGTCATGTAAACAGTCCCTTAGTCTTGCTACAAAGCCTATTCTACTCAGGATAAAATCCAAATTTAAGAAAGGAGGAGCCGGAAGCACACAATGCTTTGGGGTGCTCTATGCTGATACAGGAGTGAGTTGTACTGGCTCTTTTTATTTTATCACATTAGGTAAGGATGATCAAAGAAAACAACATAGAAGAGTTGCAGCATAGGAATTTGGAGGAATGAGGAGAATAGTAACACCCAAAGAATGTATCAATCAGAAGAAAACCCAAAGAGAGTAGAATGATAATGAACTAAGGCACAAACTATGAAAGGAGGTAAAAGGATAAATAAACTGAAATCCCATGGCAAGATAACCTATGAAAACTCCTGAGTAGTCTGGATAAAAGAATTATTTTGGACTGCCCAGCATATAGACAGGTACATCTTCATTAGACATTACTCTGTGGGCATGACTTTGTAAAATGTGATTGTAAACCTCTTGCCTAGTCTTCTTCTACTAAGGAATGATGTTTGGAAGATAGGTGGAGGGGTGGATGGAAAATAATTATTGATGGAATTATACATATAATATTTTCCTTTTATGTTTAAATCTCAAGTTGCTTTTATTTTCTAAACTATCTTAAGAAGCACTAAAACGAGACACGTTTAGCCAAGGAGTTTTGCCAAATGTTTGCATTGTGTTAATGACGTGGGCAGCCTGGTGGTTAAAGATTCAAGTTCCATGGAGTCAGGGAGAAATCCCAGAAGATTTCAAATTAACTTTGTGGTATATTTTAATATATGAATGCTTCTAAATAAGTTTTCCAATTCAAATGGATTGATTGCCCCTCTAACTTCTTAGAGTAATGCCTAATGAAACTGTGGAAAGTCCTCTCTTTGTATTTAAATGAAATAATAAAAAACTACTTGTATTGACATTTTCTACATGTTATACCTTGGACTGTCATCCTAACCTTCTCCACCCTATGTTTGTCTCGTCTACAAAGTGGCAACACCAACAACTCAGTCACAAGATTACTATAGAAACTGATGGGATGACTCGTGTAAGTGCCCAATGTGTGCCTGCTCTATAAATGAATTTTACTATTGACATTATAAATCTCCAGGAAAAATAGAGGCATTTAGAAATGAACAATGAGATGAGAATTTTAGGATCATAACAAAGAATTATAACCAAATTAATTGGAAAACACTTTTCAATGTATAAAGATATCAGGTACATATTCAAAACATCAAAAGATCATTAACTAATATATTCTATGACACTACTGCAGTCATAAAACAATATCATAAGGTGCAAAGGGCTTATGCACTGCTCAATAGTAATTGTGGAAAGCTAAAATCATCCATTAAAACTGTACTTAAATGTAACCTTGTTGTAAATATTCTCTACTTTTGTTATTTTTCTATTATATAAGTAATGTATGTAATTGCAAAAATGTGGATGAGTAAAATATCTTAAAAATGCACTGTAGTATACCTGTCAGAGGTCACAACTCAACACATTATGAATAAACGTTCAGACTATATCTATAACCATTTATGTACATGAACACACACATTGAGAGAATTTCCATTAAAAATAGTATCATATAATCTTACTATAAATATTCTTTTGTATCTTTCTTATCAACTATGCATACACTTCCTTTATATTCCTAGTAACTTTCTAAATAAAATGTGCTACCCTACCTAGTCCAATATGGTGACTGAACACAATAGCTATTCTGAATGCTATTATGAAAGCTACTCTAGAGACAAGAGGCTTCTGAAAGATGAGTTACAGTTTGATTTTATAAAATAGAACACCTTGCACTATTTAAGTTTTTCAACTGATCCTGAACCTATATTTTTATTCTATTTCAAAATCACGACAAACCAAAGTTTGTAAAATATTGTGTGATCTTTGGTTGAAAATGCTGAATATTATTATAATCATTTATCTTCACATAGTAGAAACTCTTGACTGGAAAAGGCACTGTTTTATTTTCCTGAAGCACTAGGGAATGTTATTGTGTTTTTGGCTCTAGCTTTTGCTATTAATTCTCCAACTTTTATGACCATGAACAACCGCCCTCAAATTTTTTTTCTTCCCATTTTCATCAATATAGCTATATATAATCTTGCTTTTGCAATGAGAAAACAGACCAACAGTGCACTACAATTGGCAGGCTTATGCAAAATTAAATATTACCTGTTGGTTTGAGTAGGCCTTTCCATCAACTGTGAATATATAATCATTTTTCATGTAGAACCCATATATTAATTTAGATATTTGATGATATTTGCATCATGCATTTTCTTTATTAATAAGTGCTAGGAATTATGGGAATTTCAATTCTATAATATTCAAAGTCTCCAAAGCTTAATTAACAATGACATTCTCTACTTGACAGATGCAACTAATAATTTCTTCTAAATTGTTATAAATATAGACTTTTTAAAAACATTGAAAACAATTTGTTTTAGTATTTAAGCCATAAACCCAGTTAAAAAATTTATTCTAGATGGACCACTATATAAATAGCTATAATTTGCACTTAAATCATGTAAATATCAATTAGTCTGTGCTCTGCACTAAAGACTTTGTATTATATCATCAATTTGTCTTGTCCTATCCCTCTTTCCCTTTGCCCCAGGTTTCTTACACTATTATGGATAATGATATGACTTTTTGCTGTATTTTATAATAAAATATGCTTCCTAAGTTTCCTTCTTCAGGAAGAACCTATTAGTTTGAATTTTCATACTTGCTCCCTAAATCTTACTCTGTATTAGCCACCTTTTCATTGCTATAACAAAATTTTGGAAAGACGCTAACTTTATAAAGAAAAAAGTTCTGTTTAGCACATAGTTTTGGAGGCTGAAAGAATAAACACCATGACACAGGCTTTGGCAAGACCCACTTGGAGGACAGTGGGAGTACATGTGGGAGAAAGTGATCATACCTCAAAGAGGAAGTCAGAGAGAGAGAGTGGGTGGGGCAGGTTCATGCTTTTTATAGTAGTCCTCTTTTGAGTATTCATCCAGGTCCCATTAGAAATACCTTATGCTCTTTGGAAGGCATGTGCTTAATTGACTTAGGAAATCTTTTAAAGGGCTCAACACCTCCCAATACCACCAACCTGAAGACTGCACTCCAACATGTAAGTCTCTCAAAAACACTTAAACCATATCTAAACCATTGCAAAGCCTTAAAAAAACAAAAAAACAAAAAAACACAACAACACAGGGAAGAAAGTACTGCGTTGATGGGAAGCTATCAGAGGATGCCACTTGTAAGAAGATGGCATTTATAGTGGGCCGAGGAGAATATAATTTCCATTTAAATCATGACCATTAACTTCAACTTTATATTACTTCAGTGGTAGTGTCATTCATCAGTGTGTTTAGGAAAAAAAACTGCATGGGAACATAACAGAAGACATTTAACTTCTCCTGCCATTGCTGTGTGGCTCAAATCCAGTGACAGAGGAAGTGAGAGGCAATAACTAATCCAAGCCTGATTCTCCTTAATTTGTCATGTGTTTCAGAGCATTTTGAGAATTAGTCTCATTTCTAATATAAAAATAATTGTAATTTCTTTCAAAACTGTTGAGAGGATATCAACTGCTGCCAATAGGTCTAGACCAGTTCTTGGCACCTAACAGCTTCTTGAGGAAAGGTATCTTAGCAAGGTGCAGTGAGACATGCTTTATCCCCAGCTACTTGGGAGGTTGAAGCAGGAGGATCCACTTAGTGAGACCCTCAACAATTTGGCAAGACTCTTTCTCAAAATTAAAATAAAAATTTAAAAAGTCTAGGGATATAGCTCAATGGAAAATCACCCTGAGTTCAAGACCCAGTACCCTAAATATAATAAAAATACCATAAAATAAAATAAAATGGAATTTTATTTTAAAATAAAAGTAGCTTAATCATGATAACTGTTACAAGTCATGTCATTCAGACTTCATGAGATACAGTCAAGCCTTGACTAGCCACATCAGCATTTTAAGATAGAGAAATTTCTTATACAAATTGAATGAGATTGAGTATAATGAAAGAAAATAAGGGAATAAAATATTTCCTATAGCATGTACCTTGATTGGACACCCTTATTCATTTTTTTCTTAATCATGAATCTTGACTAAGAACACCATTTTCTCCCTCCATACCTCCTATCCCTTCTTTTCTTCCCTTCCTGTATCCCTCCCTCATATTCTTTTGTTTTTCATTTTTACCCACTCCCTCTTTTACTCTGTGTAGAAACTCACAAAAATGCAGACTCACAGCATGAAAGCACATGTACACACAGGGATAAATATTCTACTCTTCACTCCAAAGTTGCTTTCTTATTCTCTTATTTTCATTTATAAAAGTTCTAAAAGTGTTACTTTCATAATTTTTGTGCTTAGTGAAAATATCAGTACTATCTCTCACTTAAATTTTTGAGAAATTGATATTTTTTAATTTCTTAGAAATTTGTATATATAAAATCTCATAGTGGCTTCAGATCAGCAATATTATGGGCTTTTGATGTAAAACATGGCTTTGGATGACTCCTGGGAAATTCTGAGATCAATTCATTATGTATATTCCATTGGAATCATTTCTGTAAGCTGTTATTGTGGTATGGATAGTATACTTTAAAATCCAGGTCTACATTTTTAAAATAAAGTGTTTACACATTTTCTAAGGGTCCTCTTGCTCATATAAAAGGATCGACTTTCGCTTTTCTCTGGCTTTTCCTTATTCTGTTCCTTATTAGTATGACATATGGTATTTTTGAAGCACAGATATTCCTATTTTTGCCTTTAGGAGAGTTGTTGATCTATTTATGGAACCCAAGAGATTTTTTTGTTTGTTTGTTTTCTTTAACACTGTGTTCCCTTCTCAAGTGGTACAAAACTCCCAGTATAGTTAAGCTAAAAATCTGGTGCCTAAATTTCAAAAACTATGATGATTCAATAATCATTTGAGATAATTAAGTGATGTCAGCCCTTTTCTGCCTTCTGCTTCCCTATCTGATGTTAGCTTTAAAAATCTGTTGTGAAGTCTGTGGATGTAGGGGGAAGTTTCCTTTATGGATGTTAGGTATTTAGATGTATCATAAGCTGAAAGAAAATGTAAAGAATGAAATTTTCTTAATACTATAACTCCAAAGTTGCAACATCAGGATCTACAAAATAAGATAATGGATGTATCTGGCAGTATCACAATGTTCAGCAGCATCTCAAACAGTCTGAGTTGTAAGTGATATTCAGTGACCTCAGCTCGTCCTTGAGTTCATGAGAAAAAAAAAAAAAAAAAAAAAGATAGTACTGCAGTTAGAGCCCTCCCTGGCAGTGACTGGAGTCAACTTGAAAATGAAGAACTTGCTGTTTTCTCTCTCTACAAAACAGGTTTGTAGAGAATCTGGGAAGCATAACTGGCGGTCTAATGCATTAATTTTGTTTTTTGGTAGCATCATGCTCTTCTATGAAGCCATGTGAAGTATTTTTTAACAGGCAGTAACTAATAAGCACACAAATTTTAATATATTCAAATAGACTCAGCGGAACAATTTAATAACCTTTTAAGATAGAGTTTGCAAGTGAGGAGATTGAATAAATTGAGAGATCATTTGGAATCTCTACAACTCTAAGTATACTCTTGAAAAAAGAAAATCAATGGTTTAGATAAGTTTTTCATCCTTGGTTTACCAGAAGTTGTTCACATTTTTTCAAGTGAGCTCAAAAGGAAAATCTGTTTGTATCCTACAGAGATGAATGTGAGTTCAGGTACTTTTTTCAAGACTTAACAAAGTTAAGTTGGGGCTGGGGATGTGGCTCAAGCGGTAGCACGCTCGCCTGGCATGCATGCGGCCAGGGTTCAATCCTCAGCACCACATACAAACAAAGATGTGTCCGCCGATAACTAAAAAATAAATAATAAAATTCTCTCTCTCTCTCTAAAAAAAAAAAAAAAAAGTTAAGTTGTGAATGAACATGTCCATTGGAATAAATAAATAAATAATTGCAAAATCCACAGTTCTACTAACATAAATAGATCATAACCCTTATACAATCTTTAAGGAAATTATTGATAAAATTTATATATCCTTATTGAATTTTCACATATTGTGTGATATTCACATACAAGAAATGTCCTTTGAACATGGGAAAGATGATACATTTTTCATTGTTATTTCTCAATGATGGGATTGATTGAGCTATATTAACCAACAATTCAAAGAGTCAGATTAATATTTGCATGTAATTTAGATGCAAAGACATTACAAAACATGACTCCACAATTAAATACATTGTAAAGATTTATTAACAGGGTCAAATCAGATCTTGTACATTCTACTGAAGTTAAGTCAGATTTTGAAAGGGGCTAAGTAAATTATGTAAATATATGGGGCAACTTGTACTTTTAGTATCAGAGTAATAACTCAGTAAGATACATGTTATTGACTGAGTTCCTCCAAACTATTGTTTCTTAGTTTTGTTTATGGATTCAAATGTTATTGTTCAATATGTGCAAAAGCTGCATAAATTATTGTAGTGCACAGGCAGTCTGAAACCACCAATTTACTTCCCCTCACCACAGCATTAAATGTCAAGGTGTCAAGTTGTCCCTTCAGGTTTCATTGGCAAACATAAATTATTGCTAATAGAATGCACCAGTGAAATTTCTGAATAACAAATGACTTTGGAAAGCGTCACTACAGGAAGGAACTATAGGACACTTGAGATAATTTATGATGCAAATATTTTCAAAAGCTGGTCTGCTTGGAAGGTTGATTTCTAAATGTAAAATAAATAACTGATGGGGTTCCTTGTATTCAACTCATCTGCAATCTCTGTCAAATATATTGTCAAAGAAGTCGTAGCTCTGACTGCAAACTTTCAGTGCCCTTAGAGCTCCAAAGAGTTTGGTGGAAAATTCAGCTTCAGGTGAATTCCCCAAGTTCCTCCAAATGGACCTTCCTTTTTTGGAAAAAAAAAAATGTATATATATATATATATATATATATATATATATATATATATATATCGAATGTTATTATCTCATATGATATGGTAACTAGTTCACATTCCTAGGTACTCTGAGCTTATATTTAGTAGGATCTTCAACTGACATTTTCATATATATATTGTCGGGATTTTTAGCCCCGTTCCCTCCTGACCTGTGGGAGAGATTGGGGGAACACACCCTGAACAGGAGGAACCAAGAAAGGAAGGCCAACTGACTGCTGGCACCCAGCCCTCCCCCGCTGGAGGACAACCAGACATGTCAGGGAAACCAGTCAAAGCAGGATCTCAGTTTATTCAGAAAACACACACAGCTAATATAAGGCATGGGAGCCAATCACGGTAAAGGTCAGCAGGTGGGGAGAGTTCACGTGTACACCCATCCTACAGGCCATAATGGGAGACACAGCTGTCCATGAGGGCAGAAGGGTTCTGAGCCTCTCCTAGAAGTCCTCTGATTTTTCATCATCACCCTGGCTGATTGCCAGGGGCTATCTTAGTCACCTGTGGCCCCAGGATTGGGAAGCAGTAGCAAGTTAGGTTTCCTCCTTTCTGATGCAACATGCCCTACATGTTACATCATGCCCTACACACACACACACACACACACACACACACACACACATAATTTTTGCTGGCATATCTAGTAAACTAATTAGCCTTTGAAGCACATTCTATAGGTAAGTTCTAGAAAAGAAAAAGCTTAGAGAAAAAAAAGTCAGTAGAAAATCTATGACAGAATAAAAAAAATTTTCCATTTAAATAAAAATTTGTACATTCATTCTTTTGGACTCATAAGAAGCAAGAATTGAGCTAGCAAAATATAGATATATCTAATAGAATAAGAGGCCCCCACTTTTTCTACTGTAGGTTGGTATTTTCTTGACAGAATTTCATGTAGTGGAAAAGTCATCCTAATCGCAAATATTAAACAATTTATATCAATATCAGTACTTTAAAGCAGTAAGTGTGAAGATATACTCATGTATTACTTAACAATGGGAATTTGATCTGAGAAACAAGTCATTAGCTTATTTTTCCATTGTGCAAATATCATTGCATGTACTTAAACAAACTAAGATGCCTATGATATGACACCTCCAAACAATATAATCTTATATGACCACCATTTTATATGTGGACCATCATTAACCAAACTCTTGTTATACAGCTCAAGACTGTATATCATAATGTTGGTATTTACTAATCCTGTGCAGGTAGTTGGAAGTATAAATTGTTTAGCAAATTATTTCCTTTTTTATTTCTCAATATCTACTTATCTATTATTATAGATTATATTTTTTCAGTGTTTCTAATCCACATAGCCTGTGGATACTCAGGAACTAAATCAGCATTTCTTAGTGATTTTCAGGATAATTGTTTTTAATGAAAAGAACAGAAACTAAATCAAACACATTATCTGAAATAAAAGACTAAATTACTCCTAGGCTTCAGTATACAAAAGGTTTCTGTGCTTTCCATTGTAGAGACACATTCTAAAAACATTCCAAATAAACTTCAAGGAAGACCTTTGGAAGAAGTTTTGCTTCTCAAAGTTTCATTTTTTATTATTTAATTTATTTTAATGTGGCTAACATTCTCCCTATTGACTCCTTTAAACAGAAAAATAAAATCTTCCCTACTTGGAATATGAAACTTTAAATTTGTTTACTTAATTTTATTTAATAATGTTAAATTATTTTATGCCTATTCTTCTGTGCAGGTAAAAATTAACTAAATATATATTTCTTGATATTATGATATGGTTGATTTACATTTGAGTGTAAAGCCATTGAAAATTCTTGTTAGAATAGAGATTGTCACCTCCATTTTTGAAGACTCTTAATCACACCAAAGATGGAGTGCAGAAGTCTGGTTTTAGCAAGAAGCCCAGATGACTTGAACATTGGTGTTGCATGGATCTCTGTATCAAATAAACACAAAATATTTTCTCAATCTAGGGCTTCATAATTAAGCCAGTAACTATTTAATGTCTCATTATGTGGTCATTATTAATGGAAGAGATTTAATTTGGAGCAGTTAAAACTTGTCTCTCCAGGGGCTTAGTGCTTGCCTAGCATATACAAGGCCTTGAGTCCCATCCCTAGCAGTGCAAAGAAAAGAAAAAAAGTCTTTCTAATATTTTTAATATTCTATTGTTGATGTTAAAAATAAAGGAATGAAACAAGCTAACCAAGGTATAGGGACAAATGTGAATTTTAGAATCAAACACACCTGGATTGGAATCTTAGTTCTGCCACTTATTAGATACGTAACTCTAAGCTGTTGTCTTAGTCCTTGAGACTCCAGTTTTTGCTTTGCTTTTCAAAATAATAAAACTAAGAATAATTACCATGCAGGGATAGTGTAAGGAATAAATGTTTTTGGTACATTCATCTAACTAGTTGAAAAGCATCTATCTATAATTGCTTTATGAAAACCACAGTTAGTTGACTTCTGACTTAGCTAGTGTCAAGCATATTACATCAGGGCAAACTGATCCAAATTAACTGCTAAATTATCCTTCTTTCTAAGTTTTATTCCACCAGCATTTCTTACCAGGATCACCATGCAAGGTTCCTGATTGTAATCCATGAATCTAATCATTACAGGGGATTGAACCCAGGGACTCTCTGACTTGCTTAGGGTCTAACTAATTTGTTAACGCTGACTTTGAAGTTGCTATCCTCCTGTCTCAGACTCCCAAGCCATTGGGATTACAGGCATGCACCAATGCAGTTCCATGAATCTAATCTTAACTCTGTTTTAATCCAGGCTGACTTTACTAAAATTCAAGTCTGGTGAGGCATGGCTCTGTGGCCTTCAATGAGAAATTATCCCTCACTGTACTAAGAAAAGAGTTCGCCGTATAGAGTTTCTTCATTTTTGACATTATTTCTAATCATTCCTAATTAACTTCTTACTCTCCAGCCACATAGAAATAGCAAATTCCATGAAGAAACTAAGCTCTCTTTTACCTGTTCTTTTACAGCTTACTCTGCTCCCCATTTGGCTTAATTCTGCACCATTTCAGATCTCACATGAGACATTTTACACTCTTTCCCCCAGACTCTTTATTTCCAGAATTCTCTGTGACATCTACAACCAATCTCTCTCTGTATTATAGATGCTTGGGCTTGCTACTCTTGGCTAGAAGATCATGAGCCTTTGAGACTGAGTGTTACCTTTTTTTTAAAAATTATCATATTCCAGTGCCTAATATAGTGTTTGTTTCATAACACTACCCCACAAAAATATCTGCTGAAAAAACAAGAGAATTGATATAAATCATTAAATTCTGTATTGTTGGAGATGTAGCTCCCAGGCTTTGGATTTACTGTCTAAACTTGGTTGAAAAGGAAAATGTGGTAAAGTGCAAGGATAATACGAAGGCATAAGATTATTGAGCTTCTAGATCATGTTGAAGGGTTTGCAGAAAGAACATAAGCACTGAAGGTTTTGGAGTGACTCTCTTGTGAGGGCAGCTGGAAACATTTTGCTACAATATACCTACATATTCTCCATCACACAGTACATGTCAGAATCTCTCTGACTCTGCTACAAGAGACCTTTGCCTTCAAAGTTTTTCACTCCATCTTGTATAGGTTAACATTAAGAAAGAAATAGGCTAAAAATTCTGAGAATAGAGAGCTATTACTCCTCTATTAATTGGGGTTATATTTATACCCTTTCATTTTTTAAAGTGAAAATCACTTTTGTTTAAACAACCAAGATTTTCCCTCATGTATTAAACTTGATAATAATTTAACTTTTCACATCTGCACATTGGAGACTTAAAGATTATGTTCTACCTATTAATACAATTCTGATTGTTTTGCTATTTATTATTTCATCACTGGAGATTGTAATTTTACTAAGGTGTATCATGTACTTTAAAGTTGATAGAGAATGTGTTAGACATTGATAGAAAGGCTGACCTGTTCTGAGCACATGTCATGACAACCAGGAATTTACACTCAGTACAAGTTGTATTTTCAACAATGGTTTTAAAGGTTTCTTGATTCATTTCTTTAATTGTACTTTAAGGTCTCATTTTCGGGAATTTGAAAATTTGCTCTGATATAGGACAGGATGTATATACTTCTTTGCAAAGAATTCCGAATATGAAATTTCTTGTCTTTCTGTTTGGAGATATTGCATAACTTGATAAGAAGCTCAATAGACTAATAGATGAGAAGAAAACTTTTGAACTTGTTTAAACTCTTCACATTACAGTTAGTGTTAAGCATGATTATTACTGCACAGGAAAGCAATGAAAGCTTTATTATTAAGGTTTTTAAAAATTCAGTGGGCAATCCAGCATGGAGATGGACAAAATGCCTGAACTTTCAGAATAGATTATTTATACTTTTAGCATAAAGAAAAGTAGAGAAGCCATAATATATAATAGACACTGTATGTCAGAAACAGTGTGAAGCCCTTTACATGTGCTATTTATTCCCACAAAGGTACTATGAATATTAAATTATATTTCAATATATAAATATTGTTGTAACATGCTTGGGACACAATAAGCAAATAACAAATTTGAATGCTATGTTTAATACTATAACTCATTACACAGATAAGGAAATGAGAAAAATTATCTTCAAAAACATTCTTTCCCCCAAAGTCACTTTACTTAGAAAGGAAAAGGAAAAAAAGATTCAATTCATTTCTCGGTACCTTTGATATTCTTCTTCCAAGCACTTTTCTAAATCTGTATCCTGTGGACCATGGATGTTGTTAATACATGCCATAATTACTCCTGTAATACACTCCTCCCTCTCACCTTTCCTACTCCTGACTTTCATGTCTTTCTGCCTTTTCTCTCCTCTCTCACTTCCTTTCTTTTCTTTTTTCTCTTTATTTGTTTCTTTCTCATTTCTTCTATCATAATTTCAGTTAGTTTCATATTTATTCTAAAAATTTCCCTCTATCCTTCTATTCTTCATTCCTTCTTTCTTTACAAGATATATTATTTTTTCTGCACAATTAACATTATCATGATTTTAAAATCCATTTATAATTTTCTTTTTTTAAAAAAAAAATATTTATTTTTTTAGGTGTAGATGGACACAATGCCTGTATGTTTATGTGGTGCTGAGGATCCAACCCGGGTGCCGCCCATGCTGGGCAAGTGCTCTACCGCTGAGCCACAATCCCAGCCCCATATTTACAATTTTCTAAAAGGAAAAATTCAAAGATATATCACAAACATGTTAGTTATGAATGTGTCATAATGGAAGAAAAGAGGAAAGGCTTGTCAGAAATTTTGGTTTCAGTATTTAAAGGAGCAGCTTATCTAAGATAGGGGAAAAGATCATGTAAATAAGTAGATCAAGATAAAGCTGCTTGGTATGTTAACACTGGAATTTGGATCTTAGAGGAGACTAAAAGTAAAGTAGCAAACAAAAGGAATATGTTGCATAATTTTACTCATAATTTATTTAAATGTTTTTTATCTATATTTTTAAATAATTTTTTGATTATATATGTATACATACACAAATGGAAAGAGATAAATGAAGATATTATTCATTATTATATTTACTTATAAACCATCCAGAAAACATTAGAAAATCCATATTCGTTAGCTGGGTATCATAATATTCATACTGCATCACACAGTTCTCCAGCTAGGTAATTATAATTATAATTATTGTGTTTGTCTATATGCTTGCATCTCTCCACCAGTAGATTTGTAAGTGAATGGATTGACTAGCCAGATTATTGTTACCAACTTTTTATTATATAACAACATTTATTTTGTTAAATATGATAAGAATTATCATTTTCAAATATTGTAACACATTTTTCATCATAGCATTTTCTTTTTAGTTTAGTAAAGCAGTTCATATAAATAATTAATTAGCCTATGATATTTTGTATTACTTTACACTATAATAAGTATAAATTAGAATATGTAGATATGTGTTTTGATACATATTATATACATATGCATATGTGTGTGTTTAATTCCCCCCAAAGTTAAGAAACATTTCTTAAAAAATCAATATCAGTCTTCCCAAAATATATAGGAATAATATTTTAGCAGATATTTTCTGGTGATTAAAATGAATCTAGCTGGCTACCATGGTGCACACCCATAATCTCAGTAGCTTGGGAGGCAGAGACAGGAGGAATTGAAAGTTTCAAGCCAGCCTGAGCAATTTGGTGAGACCCTTTCTCAAAACAAACAAATATACAAACAAACAAAGACCTAGGAGGTAATTCAATGGTAAAGTTCCAGATTCAACCCAGTGACTAAAAAAAAAAAAAAAAAAAAAAAAAAAAACTAATAAATTATGTGGACTCATTAGAAATAATTCAGTCTAAATTAATCTACTTTTTCTATTAACTGGGTTAAATTAATTGTTTAGGGAAAGTAAAATTCAATGTTGTATTTTTATTTGAAACTTTATATATTTGTAAACAAGTAAAAAAAATAGCTTAATATTAGTGCAGTTGTATATTATTTGCAGATTGAAACATTATATTTAAAGGATATAAAATAATGGGTCTTGAGAAAGAAGGAGAAAAGTTTACTCAGTTCTAGGGTCATCGTAGCTAGAGTATAGTTTTACATTATTATAGAAATATGTTTTGATCATTTGTTTATTTCCTCATATTTCAATGAATGTTTGTTAAGCACCCATTATGTGTCAGAAAATATGCTGGGAAATGTGTATTAGCAAGCCTATAATATCATAAGTAGACAGAAGACTTATTTTAAGTAGCTTTCATCCCAGTTGAGATAAGTAATAAGAGAGTAAGTAATGAATGGAACATGATGGCAGGTAATGACAAATTTAATTGAGAGAATACAGAAATACAGATATTATTTTGACAGCTGTGGATGTTGAAAAAAACCAAAATTAATGGTGACATCATCATCATCATAACATAATAAAACATAGTGTTCAATTTTTTATTATCTAATGCACAGTATGAGGTCCATAGTTAAATAGCATTTGATTTGGAAAAAGTATATTCATTTATGCACATACTCTCATTTATGTTTATATTTATATATGTCTTTATGTACACACACACACACACATATAAATAACACAGTGAATTATCAACACTTTAGTGTGACTCTTGTGTTTACTTTTAGCTGAACATAAATTGGGAGTGTGACAAGGCTGATAAAAATAAATTTACTCATTAATGAAATCCATTAATGAAATGATCAAAGAAAAGAAGGAGAATTTGTAAGTATTCCACATTAGGGACATTGTGTTGAGTTTTATCTACTATTGAAGGATTTTAGATCAAGGCTTCAAACAATGGGAAATTCTGGGCTTCGGAAAGATGAACTTGAGAAGACTGATGTGATTATAGAATTTTAAATATTTGGAAAAATTACCTAAAGATTTGACTTCATGATACTATAGGACTGACCAGAATTGGCAAAAATAGAAAAACATCAGGAAAACAAGTTTTTGTTTATGAAAATAAAAAAAAAAAAACTTGTTTTATCCATTAAAGCAATAACAATAGGATGGGCTCTTTTATGTACTGGAAAGACTTCTGTTTGTGGACCTTCTAAAAGAAAGGCTGATGAGTTTCTGTCAGGGACTCATACAAGTCGTTGATACATTGGGGTAGATTAGATAACCTTAAATTCCTCTGAAACTCTGATTAAATGGAACTTGTGCTTTCAATTGGCCTTACATTTCAGAACCTGAAATTCTGTTTCACTTGTAGTTAAAAATGTAGTTGTTTTTTGCCTTAGAAAATAGATGCCATGGCTTCATATCAATATTCACTTGTAAGCAACAAAAAATTATCAAGGGACGACATTTCTTTCCAGGGACATTACCTCTTAAATAGATACACAAGAATAAAAGGTTTTAAACAGAAGCATTTCTGGGACAGTTTTGATACTGGTGTCCTATTTATTTATATCTTTCCTCTCAAATCCATTAATAAAATAATTTTCCCCTTCAGCACAGGCCTATATATCATTTATTTGTCTAGTTTAACAATGAGATGGGCCATTGGTTATAAAAGATGCTTTGATCAAACAATCTGCACTAACAGCTAGAAAAAGAAAAGTCTTCAGAACCAAGAGGTAAAAGATTTTGAGCTTCTTAAGGGAAAATATCCTATCTGGAGAAAGAAGATTGTGGCCATTTATTGTAGCAATCATAAATACAGTAAAGACTGGGGGGAAAAGTTATCATTCTGTTTTAATCAGGTTACTCAAATGGAACAGCTGCAAGCCGAGATTGCTGTTTAGGCTGAAAATGGGAAAGGCTCTTTCTCATAAAGTATAATGCTGTAGGGTCATATATGAAAAATGGAACCTTTCTCTGCTTTTTCCATAACAAAGCATAAAAGCATGTTTTAACTGGTTTGGGACCTAACTGGGTATTGATTAATATCACCCTATAATGGGCCAAATGTACTTTCAAGGACAAAGGTGAGTTAAAAAAAATCAATTTAATCATAAACTTCATTCTTCTTCATAAATTTTATTTTTTGAGTGATGATTTCCAATTTATTAAAGATTATAAAAACCAGTAGTTTTAATGAAAGATTATTTAAATCTCTAAAATTTTACCCTGTAGTTTCACTTGCCAACAAGCAAAAGCTATTTTTTTTTCTAAAGTGATTTCTGCTTTTTAATTTAAATACTGAAAATTCTTTATATTCCTTTTTTTATTTTTCATGTTTGGAATAAGTGGTAATACAGGAAGTGGCCCATATTGTTTTTTATGTTTTTCTTTTCAAGAGAGAAAAATTAGAAAAGGGCATGAAAATCTGAAGCAGGTATGAAAAATTGCCATTATGGTTTAATTATCATCATTCTAATGAAATGACTTGTAAATGTCCGTGTTCTTTAGTAACAATGAAATAATACCTAGGTTTAATCCTGCTAGTGTTCTGAATTTTAGAAGTTACAATTAGCTATGATCCCTTTTTAAGAAATTGAAATTAAAGACACTTTCTTCACCTTCTAATATTTGTGATGCATGAGGGAAATCAAATTAACTGCTCCGAGGCCAAAATTGGCACTCATAAATAACCTGCTATCTATAGGCACTGGCCTTCTTATTTTGGTGATTCTTCCTGTCTTCATAGAGGCATAGGAGAGAAACTTCTGAGGAAAGGATATTTTTGGTGCATAATTATCTTCACCTCAAGAGCTTTGTTTTTCACTTCAGAAACTGCTGTCTGGCTGCATTTGCTGCTCCTTGCTGGACAGTACTTGACCACAGCTCTGGCTAAGGTGTGTTCATAAGTGACAGCCTTTTTAATTTATTTTTTCTTCAGTACTGTCCTTGCACATTATTTTCCACTTGGGTAATAATTCTTTGAGGTTTTGAAGCTTCAATAGCAAAACTTATAATAATTTCTAGAATATTTTAATGGGCTGTAATGGACTGAAATATTCCAACTTCTTTTAAGATTGTCCTATTGACATTTAGGGAAATGAGGTTGTAAGAGTTCAGGCAGAAGTAGAAGAATTCGGTCAATCAAATGTATATGCAATGTAGTTTATTATTTGAAATATCCAGTGTGTTTGAGAGCATGAAGCCCCAATCATGCTCAAACAATGTTACTGGGAGGAGATTGATGTACAATTAGACATGGACACTTACCTTTGAGAAATACTTTGAACTAAGATAAAACACAACCATGAAAAGAAACAATGAAGAGGAGTTTCCAGAACAAATTTAGCCTTTCCCACAGTGTGGACAATTGGAACTAGTGAAACTGCAGTAAGCTCACTCAATTTGTCGATTGATAAATGGGAAATAGAAAAATAATTTTTAATATTTATTAACCACAAATCTCTTCACTTAAATGACATGTGAGTCAAAATAAAACAAAAGAGGAAAGAAGCTTGCTGATGTTAGTTTTTTGTAGTAGGTCTTGACTGTTTCTAGCCGCAAGGACCTGAGAAGGGTATGGGTAGAAATGCTATGTCATAAGTGCATGTGAAAAGTTGTGTACATATGGACAGAGATAATTCAGAATCCCGAATCCAATAATGGGATCTTAATTTACTGTCCTAGAAGGTAGCAAAAGTTGTTTCTGAATATTATAAGACCCTTATGGCAAGGGAAAATACAAAAACCACTGGGATTACAGGTGTGCATCAACATTCATGGCTTAAATTTTTATCTATAACTAGTGTGTATAAAACAGATTTGTTAAGTGGGGTAAATAGCAGCAGCAGTACTCGGTGGAGCAGAATTATTCACAGGTGCATATATCCTCAGATCAGTGCAGTATCCTAAAAAGAGTGATGCTGATACCCATAGGTATCCTAGGCCTCTGACCTCTAACTTCTCTTCCTTTTGGTGAGCACCTAAGAGGCCTTGTCATTATGACAGATTTCCTGATTTAGAGAACAAAGAACCTGATCTTTTGACCCATATGTCTCACATTGGGGGATTAGTCTCCTCTGGCACCTTCCACTCAGTGGTGAAAACATCAGGATATATAGTGTACTGTCTCCTTTCTATTTTTCCACTGTGTTCTCTCCAAGACATCTGACAATCATATAGATTGACTAGGTAGGAATCAGTTGAAGATATGGCTGAAAGGGAAGGCAACCTAGGAGGCTTTTATACTCAGTGTTTTAGATTGTTGCCCATTTTTCTTTCCAACTATTTCTTTTCCTTCATAAATAATCTCCTAAATAGTCCTTCCCTTCTAAAATAATTGTTGCCAGATTCTTATCTATTACTGATTCCCAGATTTTAATTAATTTCGACTTACCTTCTGGTAGCCCTCTACCTGAACACCAGCTTCTACCAGGTAAATACTACTTCTACAGGTAGCATCATCTAGAGTATATCCTGCCGCCTCCTGGAAATTCATCAACTTCCTTAAGATTCTACCCAGTCTTGGTATCAGCTTACCAGTTTCTAAAGCTGTGTTCTACAAGGGGTCTACAGATGATATGGACCTGGTTTTCCATTCTTTGCTCATCTTTCTCTTTCCTTGGCTTGCTCAAAGACAATGCATCTGCCTTTCATAGGTTCTCCATCACACTATACAGTCCCCTGAACAAATGAGTCCTACCTGTGAATATGGCAATTAAACCGGTTTCCATTCTCTAAACCAGGAGGTACCACATATTAGGTGTAACTATTAGGTACAAAACTTGTGATGCACAGTAGTAACATCACTTGCTGCAGGTTGGGACACATATAAAGAAGAAGAATATGGTTTTTCTCTTCAGTTGGCATATTTCAGAGCAAAGAACATGTGCATGATTCAGTTAAACATACCAAGAGGCAGGATTCTAGAAAAAGTTCCCTATTCACTGTTTTTCTTCAGAAAAGAATAAGAATATGTGCAATCTTGTCAGGGAACAATATTTATGGTGAGGCCACTGTGGTTGATGTGAAAATGTAGAGCTCAATTTTGCCTTCAAAGAAGATCTTACTGCCTAGCTATAAGGAGTGTGGCAAGAAACAGAATCCAGCTGCCATTTCCTACAGTGTCTGCTCCAGCTGAACAGAGCTTTCTCGGATGACATTATGCCCTTCCCAGGGTAAACTACCTCCTGCACAGTGAGACTAAGTCAGAATAAGGAAGAGATGGCCAGAGGAAGGCCTTCATCATATTGCTATTTAGCTATCTGCAATTCAGAATGAGAACATTCTCAATTTGAACTTGGCCTTCCAGGTCATTGAAAAGGTATATCTGTCAAAGAAGGAATATAAAACACATATTTTATTTAAAAGTTTTTAGCTACATTTTAAAATTTTTAAATGTTTATACATATTGCACTTTTGTATCTTGCCTCAAGCCAAGCAACTGCACACTGAGACACTTAGTGTGCAAATGAAACATTGGAAGGATTGAAATGGTGACCAGAGAGCTTCTCCCAGAGCATGAAGCATCATACTTTCATGTTTACTGTGTGAGAGAGTAATTATTTTCCATCATGACTGCACATTTCTAAATTTTCTGTTGAATTTTTCATGAATGACCCAAAATCTTTGAGTACTGATTCTTGACTGCCAACATTGTTGAACAAAAGACTTAAACAAATAGGCAGATTAGAACTGATAGATAGAGCTGTCACAGGGTACAACAGTATTTTTTAATTATTTTGGTTATTCATTGGAGATATTTTGGTGCTGTGGTTCTACTTCTTTGTTCTTTCTCTGTATGGGTCAAGAATGAAAGTAATCTTGCATGGAGGGAACATTGTGGGCTCAGGAAACAAGTAGTGTGGAGTTAGTTACCAGTTAATTTATCAGGACCTTGGGAGAAAATAACTTTAAAAAGCCTAAAATGCTTGGGGATTCCATATCCTGTGAAAATTCAAGCTGTATGAAGTCTGTACAGATAGGAAGGAATGGTGGTATTTACTGCCTTCTTAGTATGCAAGGCTGAGAGGTTGACTGGTATAATTTACCAGGCAATCTTATTGCTTTCTACAGTGTACATAGTGAATAAATGTTAAGGAAGAAACCCATGTTCTTAAAGGTAAGAAGTGTCTAGGTACTGTGTTTTCAAAAAGGATATAATCTATGTCCTATAAGCAACCAATCTACATTTTGTTTATTTCTCTCTCTGATTTAGCTATATATGCATGTAAATAAGAATTTTAATTTCCTTAAATTATAATCTAAAAATGTTGACTTAGATTTCCTCATTACTTGTCACTCATACATAGGTCCAAGAAAAAATAAATGTTATGTTGAGAAGTATTTAATTTCTTATTTCACAATTCTTTGGGAGATACAATTTTAGCTCAGACATTTCTGTAGTGTTAACTAGTACAAATATGTAACTTTCAAATATTATATATTATGTATATCCTGTATTTTTCTTGCAGCAAACATTTTTATAATATAAATATTTTATGATTAAAGAAAGGTTTTATTGCTTATTAAAATATATGCATTAGAAATTCATAAGTGAAAAATTGAAAGAAAATAAAACTTTTAAAAAGACATATTTCCTATTGATATTATAATTCAAAGAGTCCTTAATTAAATGGGCTTACAGCCCACTGTAATGTTGAAAAATTGCAAGTTGCAACATTGTAAGTTGGAGGCCTTGTACATTTAGAAAAAGGAAAAAAGAAACTGCTTAATAATGCAAATGTAAGAAGAAAATAACTCATTGCTCAGACTAATCTTTAAAGTTTCAGCTTATTTCAGACAGGCTTTTAATATTCTAATAATCTCAGGAGGACAACCAAGGAATAATTTACTAGATTTTTATAAAGTACCTTTTGTGTTAGTTATTCTTAATTCACTCTGTTCTTTGACTTTTTCTAGTGGAAAACATCACTGGAACACACTAATATCTACTCCTGCAAATTATGGAGCCTAGGTGAGGTAAATATGATAGCAACCATGATTTAAGACAGCCTAAAACTCTCCTTTCCTTGATGTAGTGGCCTAGACTCCAAGGCCAGGCTCTCACATGTTCTCTCATTTATTCTTTTATTCTTACTGCAAATCAGAAGAGGTTCTTAGTCCAGTGGGCCTTTTTTACTATCTTAAGTACAAACTTACAGGCAGAGCTTTAGTAGTCCAATGCTAGGTCTCTGGGGACAAGTCACCTCCATCAAGAACTGGTTTTAGGGCTGGGTGGGGTGGTATATGCCTGTAATCCCAGTGGCTCCACAGGCAGATGCAGGAGAATCAAAAATTTAAGACCAGCCTCAGCAATTTAGCAAGGCACTAAGCAACTCAGTGAGACCCTATCTCTAAATAAAATACAAAATAGGGCTGGGGATGTGGCTCAGTGGTTGATTGCCCCTGAATTCAATCCCAAGGGGCCCCCACCCCCAAGAAAGAACTGGTTTTAGGATTTACCTGTCTGCTCTTCCCCCATAGCCTCCAGTATTTAGCTCAATGCCTGGCGCATAGAAAAACTAAACATTAAAGAGAAGTATTTTTGAATAGAAAAATGAATTAATATTTTATCAGAGATTGTTTACAGGGCTCAACTTTTAAAGCATAGTTAGCTCTTCCTAATCTTTGAGCAAGGTCCTATGGTTAATGAAAATAAATGGAGTTTACTGTTAGACATCAGAGGTTGTTTCTTAATGTCCCTAAGGAAGCTATTTTATATCCTTTTATGAGCTTCAGTAATAATTCTTTTGCATAAGGATAATAGGAAAGAGTACTGTGACCATTAAGTGAGGTTATCTATATAAAATGCACAGGATGATGCTGGTCTCTGATAGGCCTTCAGCCAGGGTTATAGGATCCAACCCAACCTTGAGCCATGCACCCCAGATCAAGCATGCTGAGTGTGCAAAGAGTCTTGCTTCTAAACCTGACTGTGGTCTGGAAGTTTAAAAAATTCTGAAAAAATTTTATTTTATCTTCCTAAATAAATTTGAAAGCCATGGTCAAAGTGAAACTTATATGTAGACACTTATATTTCATAAACAGTAGCTGTTTTAATTTTTAGTTTTGTTTCACTAAACTCTATAATCTTTTAATCAGAATAATAAGTGAATATTTTCACTTCTTTACTCATTTACCAATTATGTGATGAAATTTAAGGGGTTTTGTTTTTGTAGTTTTTTCCCAGACCATAAAATAGTTTCATGACACTGAAGTCAAATCTGCAACTTATTTCATATAAAACATGAAAAGCTTATTTAATGAGGTGCTAAATATTGGTCTAATTTTAAAAAAAAATGCTACTAGTCACTGTCAACATTAGAGATCTACAGTAGCTTAATATATTACATATAATTAGTACTGATCTTCAATCATTTGGCATAAAGGCATTAAAAGCTACTCAAATTATCTAGCTAAGAAGCAACTGGTAATTGATAATATCTATCTCTAGCCTTAGAAAATTGTAATCTCAAATGAGGTTGGGGGCAGGGGATGTTTTTCACTGCTCTTGGTATTAACTGTACTTCAAATCAAACAAAGAGTATGAAATATAAGAAGTTATAAACTGAGCACACTCATTTCTTTGTCATTTCTGATATTTTCATTAAATTAGCTAAAAAAATGGAACTGTATCTAGAGAACAACAATAAAAAAAATTAGTGGTTTGAGTTTTCCTGGAAAAAAATGTCCCCTTTCCAACACCATTACTGATAATTTAATATCCTGCTTAACAACAACAGAATATTTGGTGATAGGAACTTGCTTCTTCTTGGATGTTTATCCTCAGAGTTGGAATGAGACAAGTGACAATTGATAAGCTCAGGCTGACTTGCTCACTATTCATTTCAGAAAGCATCCATGTTATAGAGGAGTACCGATGGACCCTGAGGGTTAGCATCTTAGCTCCCCTGCCCCTCACCCTCTAGGGACATGAAATTTAGTTCATAAAGCTTCAGCTCATTATTTTTTTCTCTAAAATGCAGCTATGATACCTACCCAGCTGAGACATATCAATTTTGATATTGGTATTATGCCTAATTATAATCCTCTGGAGCTTTGCAATTCAAAGTGTAGTCTATGAACTGGCAGAATTGACATCACTGAGGCGATGAATGAAGTGCAATATCTCATCCCCAGACTTATTCAATCAGAATTCAGTTCCTGTGTGCAGACCATGATTTGGAATTTCTAACAAGCTCTCTTTTGATGCTGCTGTTGCCGGTTCACAGACCACACTTTGAGTAACAAGGTTCTAGTGTCTCTAGTATATATCAGTGAAATAAGATACAAAGTTATGTTGGAGCTATATGATTTTAGAATTCAGTTTTTAATCATAATAAACTTAACAGGAACATAAATAATATAACATAACATTTGGTCTAAAATAGAACAAAATATCTTCACCCCAAAGAATTTTGAGATAATTGGCCTGGGGTTGAATTTAGTTGATGGTATATTTTAGAAAGCTCCTCAGGAAAATCTAGTGTACAGATGGAAAACAAATGATATGGAGCTAGCATGAAAAAAATAAATGCTGGAGGAAGTAAATACAGTAACAACAAGTGGACTGTCATGGGCAGGGTTATGTCCCACCCCATCAGAAATGATCACACTCTTCTCTCAGGAGCCCATGATTATGTTACCATCATGGTAGAAGACATTTGCTCATATGATTGAGGCTGTGGACCTTGAGATGAACGATTATCCTGGATTATGGGCACAATCTAATCATGTTCTTAGAAATGGCAGAGAGAAGCAGAAGAGCTCATCAGAGATGGGCAGAACAGGTGGCAGGGTAGATTGGCAGAAGAAGGCCTTGAGACACTGTTGCTCTCTTCAAAGATGGAGAAATGGAGCCATATATTAGTCATCTTTTCATTGCTTTGACTAAAATTTCTGATAAAAACATCTTGAAGGAGGAAAAGTGCATTTTGATTCACATCTTCAGAAGGTTCAGTCCATGGTCTACTGGTTTCCTGGTGGAATCCTCAGGGTAGAAAGGCCTTGTACAGGAAAGCTGTTCAGCTCATGGCAGCTGTGAAGCAGAGAAAGAGAGAGAATGTGTTTTCCCAAAGTATACTCCCCCAGAGAGCTACTTACTTCAACCATATGCCAACAGTTTCCACCACCTCCTGGTTCTTCACTCAGCTATCAGTGATTAATCCACGGAGGAGATCGAGTCCTCGTGAGCCACTTACTTTTCTAAAGCCCCATGTTTGAAACTGCTGCTCTGGGGAGCAAGACTTCACTGCAGAGTCTTTGGGGGACACTCCATATCCAAACTACAACAGTTCACACGAGCCAAGGAATTCTGGCAGTCTCTACAGTCTGAGAACATCACTTGGTCAACAATCAGCAAGAAAATAAATTCAGTCAATTGCATAAGCAAGGAAATAGATTGCCCTACAGCCTCCAGAGAAACACAGCCTTGCCAACAACTGATTATAGCCCAGTGAGATCCATCTCAGACTTCTGATCTATAGAACAGTTAAAATAACACATGCGTTGTAGTCACTAAATTTGTGGGAATTAGTTATAATAGCAGTTGAAATTGAATACAAGGATATAGTCCATTGTATTAGCTTAAGCCTTTTATTTAAAGATCAAATGGTAAAATTATTCCTCACGTTTTGCCAAGGAAAAAGTCTGTTCTACACTGGTATGCTAGTAAGTTTCCAATCTTCAGAGAATGAGAAATACAAATGCTGTAGTAGTTTTCTTTTGAGCTAACTTGCAAGGAACTTCAGAACTAATAGAATAAGTTGACTTTAATAATATCCACATAATTCTATGATAATATAAAATACTAATATACAATGACATGCTAGTATTAGATGACTACCATGAGACTAGCAGTGCCATTGGCACTTCAAATTACATTATTAACTACTACATTATACACATCACAGAGTGCACTTGTTTTGTCCTCATGACTACCCTATGAGGACAGTACATTTATGCTCCCTGTCAAGATGCTGGTGTTGAAGCTAAGAAATGTTAGGCGAGAGTGATACAGACAGTGTTAAAGCAGCCAAGAGTGGTACAGACAGGGTTAAAGCAGCCAAGGCTGTTTGATAACTAACAGGACTACAGATTTAGAGAAGATGAAGTATCAGATCCTCATAAATACAGACGTAATAAATGAAACCGAAAAAGATTAATTATCAAGATGTCTTACTGCCAGCGAATAATTAAAAGGGTATCTCAAATTCAGATGTTTAAGCTTCTTGTATACCTGTTCTTTCACCTAAACTACAATGTGTAGATAAAATCTAAATAAAGACAACCCAAATTTTCTCTATCATAAAGCAGATAATAATCAGTACATGGAGTAAGTTTGATGAAGTGAAACTAGAAATGCTCTAATTTTCATTTGTAGCCAAGATAAAGAAGCTTTGAAAGCTGAAGGAGGATACTCTGACCTTAGGAAAGACAAAACGAAAGCCATCATTCAGTTTTGTTATTAAGGCCTCAGTGTGAAGGCAGAAGCAACTTCTGAAATGATTCAGATAACTGTTTTGTGGTAATATAAAACACTTGAACTGGAGATTAGCTGTGAAACAAAAGAATTGTTCTCCTGTGTATTTTTCCCCCTTCACTCCAGGAAGTACATAAAAGCACTTAGCTAATGGGGGAAGGGTTGAAACAGACAGCAGTATGTTCCAAATTGTTTTTTTTTTTTCCTTCTTACATGCATAAGGAACAGAAAAAAGAAAAAAAAAAAAAAAAAAAAAACCACTAAAGTCCTCTAAAGAATATAAAGAATAGTACTTTGCTGTCCTCCCTGCTCACCCCACTCCATTTTTTCTTTAGCCCTTCATCTGAGAGGCCTGGAGATAAAAGGAGCTGGTTATCTTAGTAGATAAAAGATGCCACTGGAGAAAAACTTAAATAAAGATTTAGAGATGGACAAAACCACAAAACCATGTGGCATAGCAAAGGAACACCTTGACAGAATGAAGCATTATGAAAGTTGTCAATGAATTTAATGTCAAAAGAAGAAGAAGAAGAAGAGAAAAGGAATGCTGGCTATTTACTTACAGAAAAGCCCTGAAATTTCCTTTTTTAGGAGAGTTTTTATATTAGATATTGTGAACCCTCTCACTTCACAAATTGATGTGTTTTGTATTATGTCCTTTGAAACATTTTAACTAAGAAATGCAAAATTCAATTATAAACAAATATTTTCTATGCTGGCCCAAGTTCTTCCATAATATAACTTAATATGTTTCCCTGTAATCATGTAATGTCTTTCCCTTCAAAGGTTGCCAGAATGAATTAGTCAATGAGCTGAAAGTTTTTTGAAAACTCTGAAGAATTCATTTAACATTGTGCCAGGTAGCAACTTACTGTGCCAGGTGACAAGGCACTGGTTATTAAAACAGCTAAAAACTGGGACAAAAGGAGAAAACACTGTCTAATCAATTAATTCACCATATACATTCTAAGTATTTTATTCTAAAAAGAGCTTTGCCAAATCTTACATACTTTTACATTCCACATGATTAAAATATACGTTATTGTTTTGTTCCTCAATTTATAGAAAATAGAGAGTAACAAATTTTTTTAGAAGGTTGGATTTTTTATTTTGAAGCTCCTAGCTTTTGACTCAGCAATACCACATGTAAGTACTCATTATGCTGATATATATACCTAAATGCAAAAAAATATACAAATTTTTTTAGAAGGTTGGATTTTTTATTTTGAAGCTCCTAGCTTTTGACTCAGCAATACCACATGTAAGTACTCATTATGCTGATATATATACCTAAATGCTGACATAAGTACCAGGATACTTACAGTTTCTCTTCCCACATCTTTAGAAAGTAGCAAAACAATTATTAAATTATAAATTTACATTTTGAATTTAAAAATGGATGGTTCATTCACAAAATGGATTAGTACCCACCCATCTGTATATTTCAGGGTTCTCTAGAGGAACAGAATTAACAGAAAGTATGATGATAAAAAGGGGATTTATTAGATTGGTTTACATGATCAGAAGATGGATAGTCCACAATGGCCATTGGCAGGATGGAGAGCTGGAGAAACCATTAGCTGAGTAGTCCAATAGGCTGAACCCTCAGAACAAGAGGAATCAACAATGCTACCCTAGTTAAAGACCAAAGGCTCCTGGAAACTCCCCGTAGAATCATTGGCAGAGTCCTTGTTGAAAGAGTGAAGGAGTGAGAGTCTGATATCCTCAGGTAATGGCAGCAGCAATCAAAAACCCTTTCAAGAAGAATGGAGCTTGCATCTGCTGCAGCTTTCTTGTTCTTCCAACTTTCATTCCATCCAAGCTACCATCCCACTGAACGGTGCTGCCCATGCTTAGGTGGGGTTTCTACTTCAATTTGCTATCCCACATGCCAATCATTCGTAACACCCCCTCATTGGCACATCCTAAACAACCCCTCATTGGCACACCCTGAAGTCTCTTAATCTTCAGCATCTCTTAATCCAATCAAGTCACAATTCAAATTAACCATTACACATATAAAGCATTCCTAATACTCTATGTACGAGATTTTCCCATTGATTTTTTTTCTAGAAAATTCGAAGGTATAATATATCCTAATCATGTCCATTCACCAAAGACACAAGTAGGGAGAGGCTAAGCAACCTGTCAAAGTTTTACTATTTGAATTCTGAGTTCAAGCTTACAAAGTCCTGCACCACAGACAATGCATGTAATCATTATGCAATGTTACTTTTCATGAGACTAAACAGAAATCTATATATCATATACCAAAATACTAACTTGATAGCTGTTACTTTTTATTCATCTGGTCAGTTAGCTAACATTATTTTAAGTTCACTTTAAAGCAAAACAAACAAAAACACAAAATACATGTCTTCTCTCAGATGTGCTTCTCTACAATAATGTATTTGTGTACATACATAAGTGCTTTATAAAATATTCCAAGGTTATACAGTCTTTCACAGAATTACTTTGCCCTCTAGAATTCCCAGGCACTTAGTGCCTCCAGACTCCTGCTGGTAAAAATTGTGGTGATCTATGAATGAAAAAACAGGTTTAAAGGCTATTCAGCAGAGCCCAGCAATCAGCACTAACAACCATAGACTTTAGAATGAAATCCACTTATTGATTTTAATTTATAAATCCCCTTCTCGTGGCCTGCTGCATTGCCTTATAGATTACTTCTGCACCTGTAAATCTTCCTGCCATGGGGATTGGTTGTACCACTCATAAACCTGATTCTTTGATTTAAATGTTAGGGGACTGGAGGTAGATGTTTTCATTAATCTTTTATGTATTTTTTCTTGCACATTTTTCTTCAGGATAATAAAGAGATAATTATATAGCTTAACCTTCCTTGATTTATAAATTAAGGTAGTTGGCTTAGAGATAGTGGAATATAAGTAGGGTTAGCCCTGGGCAATCTTGGAAAATTGCTATTTTTAGAAATATCAACTTTCTTATTGAACTGTTTTTTGTGAGATTCCTCTCCCACCCCATGAGGCACATCCAAATTTCACTCTTTGCTCCTCTAAACACTTCACCTCCACTTTCATTTCTGTACACTTTAAGCAACTATAATTTCTTTTAAAATATATCTCTACCCTAATTCCAAATATCCATAAGGGTTAACTCCTTTAAGAAAGCTTTAAGGTTATATTGGGTCAGTGTGTCATGAGAAGTCACTTTTTGAAGTAGCTAAGAAACTTGTGATAATGCTTTCAATTATCCTTCTCTCTAGCACAGTGAAGGCAGCTATGTTTATTTTACCCAGTCTTGCGACTTGCTGTTGTTAAGTGGATGAGGGGTGGTCTTTTGACAGTCTGGACAAATCAAACCCTCACATGTAAAAGTTTGATTTGAAAATAAGGACTTTTAATTCAGATTTGAACAATAATGTAAAATAATCTCAATATTTATATATTTATTTATTCAACTTTCCATAGGTTGATATGAGAGAAATCAGACCTTTAGAAAATTTAAAAAAAGGAATTTAAGTTTAATAAATTAAAAAAAAGAAAGGAAAAGCACCAGCTGTAAGTTCTTGATCCATTCCTGTTTTTACATTTAATGAGACAGCTTTATATCATTGTGAAAGGGAGCCTTCATTAATTAAGGCAAATGGATTTCTGTTACTTGCTGAAATTAGTATACTTGCCATACTCCTTGTCTTTCAAAATAAGATTATTTAGTATTTCCTTTGGAGCCCTATATTGTTTCACCCATAATCTATGGGTTTAGATAATATTGTTTCCACCTTCACTCCAAACTCTAATTTTGTTCTAAGCTAACTCTAATTTCACATTTTCAGCAGGTATGATGAGTATAGAGTTAGACTCATGGTATGCTGTGAGCCAATGGAAAGAAAAGAAGTAGGACTGGCATTTCTGAGAGACACATGCTGTTCCTGCAGGATTAGGACCTCCGAGTTTATAACACAGAACAACTAAAATGTTCTGGCATCAAAAAGAGCTGGTTGAGGCTGGTCTTGATGGCTCACACCTGTAATCCCAGTGGCTCCTGAGGCAGAGGAAGGAGGATCACATCTTCAAAGCCAGCCTCAGCAAGAGTCAGGTGCTAAGTAACTCAGCGAGACCCTGTCTCCAAACAAAATATAAAATAGGGATGGGGATGTGGCTCAGTGGTGGAGTGCCCCTGAGTTCAATCCTGGTACCAGAAGGAAAAAAAAAAAAGAACTGGTTGATAAGAAAGTGGAGTAGTCCTAAACAAAGTGGATTCTAATAAGAGACAGAGGGAAAGAGAGGAGAACAGTATTCTAGTGATGTTAACGGAGCTACAGGTTCAACTCTGTGTCATTGGTGACATATTCTGTGCCACCCAATGGCTGATACAGAACTCCCAGAATGCTAATGTGCCACTGTTGTCTCTTTCACTTAACTTATGTCTTAGTCTTTGGAATAAAAGTAAAATTTCAGGTGGTCAGATACTTTACTTACATTTCAGTTTGCTATACATAAAAAAAAATTATTTACATAGTTTCCCATTACTTTATATAACAATGGCAATGTACTATATAGTCAATTGTAAAAATAGATATTTTGGTTAAAAAAATAGTATTGCTACAAGAAAAAGCAAATTCTCTCAAATTTTTCTTTTGGTCACAGCAGTGAAAAAACTGACTAAAATACTCCCCTGATTGACACCTAGATTACAATATCAAGAATCATGATGTTCTAATGTTCATCCCTATTACTAGATTCAAGAGGAAGTGTTTCTCCCTTGCTTGTGTATTGCCATAGTGTAACGTTTACAGACAGTTCATTTGGAATTGTGTAACAAAGTGAGAGTCCTCAGAAATAGTCAATATAGAATTTAGCCTTATATTTTAGACAAGGACTCTTCTGTTCCTACCAGGTTTTAATTGTGATGAAACATATTGGGGAAAATAAGGATGAATAGAAGTTAAGAATACTATTTTTAAACCTCTAATGTCATAATTCTTCAAATTATTGAGATTATTTATACCTGTTAAAAGACAAAATTAATTTTTAGGTATGGCATATATATGAACTACATATTGTAGTTTGCAGAACTATTAAGCAAGGTTTAATTTGAGTATTCATTTAGTAACAACTTGTACTCCTGTGTTTTTAAAACTCTGAGAGGTACAAAATTACCAAATTTGATAACTAAAAAGTACATGAAATAACTTAACGTCATAGCCCTTTCTCTATGTGCACTCTACATTGATTGATTATAGTTTAATACGCATATTTATAGAACTATTTGATTAGAGTACTGGTCAAAAATTTTCCTATTTGTTGATGCTACAAATTTCTGAATTCCTAGGTGGTGTGATTTATATTTTAAGATTTTGTAATCTGAGCGCCTAGACCATGGTATGTGTTTTAGGCAGCTTTTTTGCTGCTGTTACTAAAAGAATCAACCAGAACAACTGTAGAGGAGGGAAGAGTTTATTTGAGGGCTAATGGTTTCAGGGGTCTCAGTCTGTGGAGGGCTGGCTCCATTCCTCGGGGTTCAAGATGAGGCAGAACAACATGGCAGAAGAGTGTGGTGGAGGGAAGCAGCTCACATGATGATCAGGAAGCAGAGGGAGAGACTCAATTCTCCTGATACAAAATATACACTCCAAAGCCATGCCCCCAATACACACTTCCTCCAGCCATATCCTAATCACCTTCAGTTACCACTTGATTAATCCCATCAGGTGACTAATTCACTAATTGGGTTAAGGCTGTCATAACCCAATAATTTCTCCTGCAAACCTTCTTACATTGTCTCACACATGAGCTTTTAGGGGAGATCTCCAATCATAAAAGTATATCTTTAACTGTTTTTGAAGTGAACCAATGTAAAAAAATTGCTTATAGGGGTATGAAGAACCCTCAGCTAATGATTTGTTCTACCCAAATACTAGTTTCACTAATAATCTGATGATTCCAAATAAATTTATTAACATGTTGAGGAGAAAGCTGAACTGGATTTGTTTTTAATGAAATACAGCAAAGAGAATTTGAAAGTGTTTTCCTTTTATTAATGTTAACAAGGAAATGGAAAGGGACTGGTATAATAAAAACTAATTTTTTTAAGAAAAATAGGACATATGTTCATTGTACAAACTGCAGTGAAAACAGAAACTATAAAGAATGAAGTTATAAGTATTCCTTATATAATAATTCATACAATAACATATAATAACTTCAGATATTCATTAAGCTGTTCATAATAATTTTTCATATACATGTGTACACACACACACACCTAAGAAGATGCTCAAGGTGAAACCTGAACAGACCATGACTTGGAAATATTTCATGGTCAGATTTTTTTACCCCCATCCTCTCTTAGAATCTTGATGGCTAGCTAGATTTGTCTCCTGACAAATATCAAGAAACAGCTAACATTGAGGCAGGAATATTGTGACATTCACTCTTGAGAAATGATGAACTCACCAGCTTCAATTCAGTCTTTTACCTGGAGTATTTCCAGAACAGGTAGGATCACAGAGGATAGAATTCTAGGTGGAGGCCACGTTGCCTGGCCCGCATGGCAAAGGTTGAAATCCCCATACTGTCTGTTCTAAACAAAAAATCTGGTATACCTTTAAATGAAAAGTGTCTGGTGTCTAGGTAGCTCAGTAGAACACGTGTCTCACTGGACTTGTAGAAAGGTGGATTTTTTTTACAAGGAAGGGTTCTATAACTAACTGAATTCAGAAGAGGGCTGGTCAGTATGTTAAGAAGCCCTGTATCAAATTCCAGAAAGCATCAGAGCTGCTGTTCTCCGGCTAGATGCCAAGCAATAAGTCAGAAGTAGAGTGGTTCGTGAGTTGGTATAATTAAAGACTCAATTTCAGTGGGTGTATTTGGAGAATAGTCATTCCTAACAGGGCAAAACTATAATCAATTAAATATAGCTAATGAAATATTAAGACTAATGAAACTTTATTTTGATATCAAGTTTTCAAGTTTTTTACATTGTGACAATTTTTGATGTTTTGTTTGAAATATTTAGAAATGGTCTTCCAATTTTTTGATTATCTCATGGTCTTTTACCTGAATGTTTGATAGTAAAATAATTATTTTTATGGCTTTCTTTTCCAATTTCTCTTATTTTATGAACTGATAAACTTTTCAATCCCTTTTCATCTTGCTGTTGTTTTCTTTTAAGTGTCTCTTTTTAAATTATTAAGGTCTTCGTTGAAAGAAATGATTAAAAAATATATTTTATTTTATCCATAAATAATTGAAGGAAAGAGCTCTGTTTTAATGAATGCTCTGAAGACCTACTCACTTCTGATTCATGACTAATACAGTAAAATTATAAACAGAGAAATTATGTATGTAAATTTCTTCAAAATTTTAAAATAAATCTTGATTTATTCAGGTTGTCTCTTACAACTGAGATATACTGATAATTATATTTCAGAGTAAATTTTGAACACATTATAAATTTTAACTTCATTTTTCAAATTCACAAGTATCATCATTAGGATAGATATAAATGAAATCATGACATGTCCAATAAAATGGCGACGCTTAAAAAGTATCTTAAAAGATAATAAACAATTATTAGATTTCCAGAAAGGAACAAAAATATGTAACTGAAGAAATAGATATCCATAATATTGTTTTAAGTTAAAAACGTATTATATTAACTATATGAAAGCAAGCACTATATGATAATTATTCAGACCATCGAATTATAGCTTGCTGGAGAGGTGGCAGGCAGAAGTGAACTCCTGTTTGCTAGGCAACCAATAATCCTATCAAGATACTTTGAAATAAAAACATCTAATTCTTATATGTCAGTAAATATTTATTTATCAAGAAAATTATGTATCATTGCATAAGAGGATACATGTTTGGAGCTGTGGTGAGATAACCAGGCATGAATGATTAGTAGATTGGTAATCCTGTTAATTGAAGTACAATATTTTAAATAAAAGTGACTAGTTGTTGGCATGAAAGGAGTGAAGTAAGATTCCATATCATCATGGCATCATGGCAAGTGAAAATGTTACCACAAAGAACATTAATATAAATGAAAGAAAGATGACCAATTCTATTGTAGACATTGCCTTTAAACAGAGAATTCTAACTGAAAAGATAAGTTACAAAATAAATGGATGTATTTGTTTATTATTTTCTATCTGTAAGTACTAAAATTTATTATATGTCATAATATGTACCTGATGGTACTGTGTAACAAACCTGATGGGTTATATTCTTCACTAATTGCTGACATAGGTTTAATATTTTTATATTTAATTTCTATTATAACTCTTCAAAGGTATTTCAAATCAGTTTATTTCCCTTAAAAAATCTGAAGATTTTTGTTTTCCCACATTCCCTATGATTATATTTCTAACGAATTGATTCATCATGCCAAAAGAAAAAAAAAATGCCAGTAAATTCCTGAACTAATTTTATATCATTTTCAAATTTTCTTCACCCACTCTCTTATTTTTGCCTTTAACATGTGTGTCTCTGCTATATTCCTTTCTATTCTTTAACAGAAGATCTTGCATTTTAGGCTATATTCTCTTTTGCATCATCAGCTTTTATCTGTGCACAATCTTTAAAAAAGTCCCATTTTCAAAAAAGACTTTTCTTTTTATTATTAGTATGGTTAAATCACTTATCAGTTTCTTCCCTTCTTTTCAAGGTTGAACACATCCTAAGAATAGTTTAAGTTTCTGCTTCTACATCAATATTTTTTAAAATAACAATCTTTTTATTGGATTGTAACATACACAGAAAATTGATTATAATCATTCATCAGTTTGATGAATTTTTATGAAATGACAGACCCGGCGAATCAGTACCTGTATAAAGATATAGATATTGGCTAGCACCCTATAGCCTTCCAGTATGTTCCTCCCTTTTTACTAATCAACCACAGATAATCACTATATTGATATTAAACACCACAGATTAATTCTGCCAGTTATTGAATGTCACCTACCAAGTAGAGGTATTCAGGACTTGTAGAGAGTTGCATTTTATTACAAGGAGGGGTTCTGTACCCAAATGTTTTGTCTAATTTTATTCTCGATAAGTGTATGTTATGAGTACTTTTGATTTATTTTCTTTGCTTTGTATTTGCATTGTGAGAATATATCACTGTTTTTATCCATTCAATGGTGATGGAAATTTTAACTTATGATTAGTAAGATAATGCTAAGTATATTCATGTATGAACTTTATGTGATCATAGATATGCAACTATTGTTTATATCTTTATGAATGTTATTAAGCAGGGTCAAGAGGTTATTATATTTTAAATTTCAGTAGACAGTATTCTCAAGTAGTTGTAACATTTTAGTTTCCCACAAGGAGGACATGAGTTCCTATGTATGCACTTTCTTATCTAACCTTCAGCAATATATTTTAAATTTCAGTCATTTGGATTCACTTGCCTAACCAAACATTTAAATTGTAAATGTCTTTTTTAAATTTTAAATTTGTCTCTCTCTCTTATTTTAAGTCATTCTTGCTGTGATGTGTAGTAATGTGTTGGTGTGATTTCAATTTTCATTTCCATGATGATCTAATGAGGTTGAACACTTTTCTTGTTTATTTGACCATTCGAAAAGCCTTTTGTGTGAAGACTGTTAAATCTTTTGCTCTTTTTTCCCTCTTGCATATTGAATTGTGTATTAGTATGCTTTCCATCACTATAATAAAATACCTGATATAATCAACTTATAAAGAGAAAAGCTTTATTTTGATTGACAGTTTTAGAGATTACAGTGCATGATCGGTTTGCCCTGTTGCTTTGGGTTTGTGGTAAGGTGGCACAAAATGGTGCAAATGTGTGGCAAAGTCAAACTTCTTATATATCAAGCCTGGGAAGAGGAGAAGGAGGGCTCTACTATTCTCTTTGAGGGCATACTCCAATGTCCTAAGGAACTCCCACTTGATCCTCATCTCTCAAAGATTCTGTATCTCCCAGTGGTGCCTCTTTAGGAACCAAGCTTTTAACATGTGGATCTTTGAGGAACATTCCATATCCAAACTACAGCAAGTTATTTGCCTTTGTCTCAATTTGTAGTCCTTTGTTACATATATTTTTTTTCTACCACGTGGCTTACTACTTCACTCTATCAGTGGTTTTATTTAATAAATAAAATTTTTATTTATAGTTAACAAGTTTTGCATCTTGCTTAAAAATTTTCCTTATTGTAATATCATAAAGATATTCTCCAGCGGGTCCTCCCTGAAGTTTTATAATCTTATCATACAGACACTTTGTTGAGATGTTATGTGGTATGTGATCTAGATTTTTTTTTAATTTCCAAATGTTACCTAGTTGACCTGACACTAATTTTTAAAAAGAGCATTCTTTCCCCACTACACAACAATGTCACCACTATCTCTGTGGTAGGCAGTTTCCAACATAGTCCTCAGTGGTCACCACCTTTTGTGTTCACACCCTGTATAGTCCCCTCCCACACTGTATAAGGCTTGGGCATGGGTAAACCATAAACTTCAGCAGAAATGATAGCAGGTCACTTATAATATTAACTATAAAAGACTGCCTTTAATTTTGAGCACTCTTTCTTTTTTTATTTTTATTTCATTTTTTAAAATTTTTTATTGTTGGTTGTTCAAAACATTACATAGTTCTTGACATATCATATTTCATACTTTGATTCAAGTGGGTTATGAATTCCCATTTTTACCCCGTATACAGATTGCAGAATCACATTGGTTACACATCCACTGATTTACATATTGCCATACTAGTGTCTGTTGTATTCTGCTGCCTTTCCTATCCTCTACTATCCTCCCTCCCCTCCCCTCCCCTCCCCTCTTCTCTCTCAACACCATCTACTGTAGTTCATTTCTCCCCCTTGTTTTTTTTTTCCCTTTCCCCTCACTTCCTCTTGTATGTAATTTTGTATAACCCTGAGGGTCTCCTTCCATTTCCATGCAATTTCCCTTCTCTCTCCCTTTCCCTCCCTTGAGCACTCTTTCATTTGTCCTTTTTCTCTCTTACAACATTTGCTGGAGGGAGCCAGCAGCTCTGAAGACCTGTAGAGAGACCCATGTGATAAGCAACTGAAGCCTCTTACCTCACCAAAAGCCATCTCAGTGAGGTTGGAAGCTGATGAGTAGCCCCACAGCTGACAGCTTGACTGTATCCTCATGATAGACCCTGAGCCAGAACTACCCAGCTAAGTGCTTCAGAATCACTAACACATAAAAACTAAGTGAGATGATAAATGTTTGCGTTTTAAGCCACTAAGTTTGGGGATAATTTGTTAAGCAGAATATATGACAAATACAATCACTAAATGACTCTATATGTTAGTTTATTTATGGACTCTCTGATGTTCCTTTGATCTATTTTTCTCTCTTTGCACCATCACAACACTGAATGATTATCATAGTATTAAAATAAATCTCTCTGTCTGGTAGTATAAGTACTCAAATGTTGTTCTGCATGATTGCCTTTTGTATTCCTAGTCTGTTTAATTTTCATATAAATTTTAGAATTAGCTCATCAATTTCCATACATTCATAAGTACACACACACACACACACACACACACACTGAAATAGATACACATAATGTACACAGAGAGGCACAAGATACCTGCAGAGATTTTGATTGGGATTTAATTGAATCTATACATCAATTAGGCATAAATGACATGTTTAAAACACTGAGTGTTCTTAGCCATGAATATCCCGTAATTTATCCAGGTCTCAGAAAACATCTATCAATATTACTTAATGCTGTTCATTGCCGAAATCTTACACATATTTCACTTAGATTGAAGTTTTTAATATCATTGAAGTTAAAAAAACACAACTATTTTCTTATTATCTTTTGCTGTGATATGAAATTACAAGTATATTCTGTTACTTACAAATGTTAGTTATTAATTCTAAGTTTTTTTGGTAAATTCTTTTGGGTTTGCTTTATATACAATTATATTGGTCTCAAACACTGACATTACTATTTCCATCTTATCCCTTTTATTTCTTTTTATTTCTTTTGCTGCTGGCCAGTACCTTAGTTCAATGTAGAACAAAGAGGTGGTTATACTGCATGTGAATTTAATCCACTGTTTTAAAAATTATATTTTCAATCTCATAGAAAAATCCTTTAACTCATCAATATATAGGATATTTGACATAGGTTTTTTATTCATAGATATTCATTAGTAGATTAAATATATTTCATTTTATTCTTAATTTTATAAACATTTTAATCGTGAATGAATGTTTAGTATGGTTAGATACTTTCTCTGTGTCTGCTGAAAAGTTCACATTAGATTTATTCTCGATCTTATCCTATTTATACTGATAAATTTCAGTGGTTGACTTGATTGTAATTGCTTATTCTTTGAATATTTTTATTTAAAAAGTTCAAATTTTTAAACTAATACAATTTTATAAGCAACACCCATATTCCTGCCACTTACATTCTACAATTATAGACTTTGCTGTAATTGCTTAATCATGTAGCTATTATTGTATTCTTTCATCAATTCATCAATGAAAAGGATTTTACATGTTCAACCAATTAATTTTTAACTAAATTCTACTTGGTTTGGTATAGCATATATATATATATATACACACACACATATATATATAGCATATATATATATATATATATATATATACACACATATATATGTGTGTGTGTGTGTGTGTGTGTGTGTGTGTGTTGTGTGTGTGTATGTTTGTATACATGGCATATAAAATATATAATTTATAATGTATAATATATCTACGTATGTATGAATATTAGGGTGTTTATGTATTAATTTCAGTTTATTAAATAGATATTTATCTATTTTAGAACGTATGAGAGCTCATTTTTTCCTGCTTGCCCAAATTTCAGTGTTTAAATCTGCCTCTATGATTATTAATTTATATTTTTCTCTTTTAATTCTACCAATTTTTATATTGTATGTATATTATATGAAATACTTATTAATAAAGTTAGATTGAGAATTGTTATATTGTCATATATTGTATTAATTCATACTTTCAATCTCTGTATATTTAAGGAATGTTTTGTGAAAGTAGAAAATAATTGTTTCATTGTTTAATTTAAATTGATATTTGATTTTTTAATTATAGGAATCTTTTGTGAAAGTGAAAAATAATTGTTTCATTGTTTAATTTAAAATTGATATTGGATTTTTTAATTATACTATTTCATTTTTAACATAATAAGTAATAATGTTGGTTAATATCCATAATTTACTTGTTTTCTATTTGACTTTCATTTTTCTTGCAATTCTCTGTGTATATTAATCAACACATTTAATTGTTCCATATTTTTATTTAGATTAATAACTGTTTAAAAACAATTTTTCTATGTTTACCTAGGGATCACAACATATAGGTCAGTTTATTATATTTTAAGAAAACATTTTTTAGTTGTAGAAGGACATAATACTTTATTTATTTATATGTGGTGCTGAGGATTGAACCCAGGGCCTCACATGTGCAAGTCAAGTGCTCTACCAATGGGCCACAACCCCAGACCCAGTTTATTACATTTTAATACAAGTCATTGATACTCCATTTGCAAAATAAAATAGAATCATGGGATCATTTTCTTCTTATCCTTCACCTGTCTTTTCATTATTGTTTTCTATTTTTTTTAAAGTGAAGAACTTGTTTAATTAAGAAAAAAATAGGTACTGAATTTTTTTCCAAAAAGAAGTAAATGAGTATGTAATATGATTTTTTTTACATTTATCATCTACTAGAGTGATCACAGTAATTTGTATGACCACATGAAAACTAAGACACATTTGCTGAATAAATAGTAAAAGTTCTATTAGCATATCAATGATTTTAAAATTTATATCAAGTGACTATTCTTTTAAATTAAATTCCCCTACTTTTGATTCCAAATTTTCTGGGGTAAGACATAAAGTGATGGCTCTTAATGGGTTGTTTTCATTAACAAATATCTCTGAATAATAAATTAAGCTTGTTTAATATCAGTTTGATTGGATTCCTCAAGTAAATAGAAATGTTAATTTCTTTTTTATTGATTTAAAAATATAAATGACAGTGGAATTCATTACAATTCTTATTACACATATACAGCACAATTTTTTATATCTCTGGTTGTATATAAAGTATGTTAACACCAATTCGTGTCTTTGTACATGTACCTTGGATAATGATGTCTATCACATTCCATCATCCTTGCTAACCCCCTCCTCCCTCCTTTTCCCTCCCACCCCTCTGCCCTATCTAGAATTCGACTATTCCTCCCATGCTCCCCCTCCCTACCCCACTATGAATCAACCTCCTTATATCAGAGAAAACATTCAACATTTGTTTTTTGGGGATTGACTAACTTCACATAGCATTATAATTTCTCCAATGCCATCCATGTACCTGCAAATGCCATGATTTTATTCTCTTTTATTGCTGAGTAAAATTCCATTGTGTATTTTTGCCACAATTTTTTTTTATCCATTCGTCTATTGAAGGGCATCTAGTTTGGTTCCACAGTTTAGCTATTGTGAATTGTGCTGCTATAAACATTGATGAGGCTGTGTCCCTGTAGTATGCTGTTTTTAAGTCCTTTGGATATAGACTGAGGAGTGGGATAGCTGGGTCAAAAGGTGGTTCTATTCCCAGTTTTCCAAGGACTCTCCTTACTGCTTTCCATATTGACTGCAACAATTTGCAGTCCCACCAGCAATGTATGAGTGTGCCTTTTCCCCCACATTCTCACCAACACTTACTGTTTTTTGTATTCTTAATAGTTGCCATTCTGCCAGGAGTGAAATGAAATCTTAGAGAAGTTTTGATTTGCATTTTTCTAATTACTAGCGATGATGGTTAAATTATACTAAAGAGCAATAGTAACAAAACAACATGGTATTGGCACCCAAACAGACTGGTAGACCAATGTATACAAGAGAGGACACAGAGAACAACTCACAAAATTGCAAGTATCTTATATTAGTCAAAGGTGCCAAGAACATGCACTGGAGAAAAGATAGCCACTTCAACAAATGGTGCTGGGAAAACTGGAAATCCATATGCAACAAGAGGAAATTAAATCCCTATCTCTCACCATGCACAAAACTCAACTCAAAGTGGATCAAGGACCTAGAAATTAAACCAGAGACTCTGCATCTAATAGAAGAAAAAGTAGGCCCTAATCTTCATCATGTGGGATTAGACCCACACTTCCTTAAAAAGACTCCTATAGTACAAGAATTAAAGCCAAGAATCAATAAATAGGATGGAATTAAACTAAAAAGTTTTTTCTCAGCAAAAGAAACAATCTGTGAGGTGAGTGGAGAACCTATATCCTGGGAGCAAATTTTTACCCCTCACGCATCAGATAGAGCACTAATCTCTAGGGTATATTAAGAACTCAAAAAACCAAAGCACCAAAAAAAACAAATAACCCAATCAATAAATGGGACAAGGACCTGAACAGACACTTCACAGAAGAGGATATACAATCAATCACCAAATATGTGAAAAATGTTCATTATTGTATTAAAAAAATAGACTTTCATTTATATTTTAGGTTGCACAGAATATAATGATACTTTATGTATTGTCACTTCTTATTTTATATTTATATCCACATACAGTCTTTATTAATCTCAATTTCTTTGTAAATTTCTCTTTCTTGCTAAGTGCATTTTTCCTTCTGTTTTGAGATTTCTTTTTATTAAGATGTGATTAAAATAAGTTCATTTCAATGTCTGAAAATGTACTTATTCTTTTACCATCATTAAAATCATATTTTCACCTGGTATAAAAGTTTCCTAAAATATTTATCATATAAGTTAATATACATACATTATGTCCTGATGTACATACACACAGTGAAAAGGTTGCTACAGTCAAGCTTATTAGCATTTCCTCCTTCTAGATATTTTTTCGTAAAATGTGTGGGTGACTATGTGTGTATTAAGAGCCACTGCAATCTATTATCTTAGCATGTTTTCTGTAGACAATGCTATTACACATACTTTTGCTATAATTAAATCTCTAGATATATTCATCCTACATAACTACCATGTTCTACTTTTTCATCTATCTTTCCAGCAACCCTTACCGTGGTAACCGTTATCCTATTTTCTACATTATTGCCTTCTTAAGAAAAATATTCCACATATAAGAAAATAGTTGTTTCACTATTTAATCCAAATTCATATTTTCTTTGTTACTGAACTATTTCATTTTTAACATAATTAGTACTAAAAATCCGTTAATATCTATCATTTTTGTTTTCCATTTAAGTCATACTAAAGTTTATTTTCTTCTAATTCTTATGTATTAAACAATATATTTATTGTTCTAATTATGTTATGTTATTATTGTTTTAACTATGTTAATTACATTTTTCACAGTTTTTTGTACATTTATCTAAGAAAATGGTATTTTATTCTCTGCATCTGGCTTATTTCACAAAGGATCATACCATATGTGTTTATCCATGTTTTTACAATAGACAAGTTCTCTTTTTATATGGCTTGCTATGGTTTGTATATTTGGTGTTCCCCAAACCTTCATATATGACAGACAATGCAAGAATGCTCAGAGGTGAAATGATTAGATTATGACACTTGTAAACTAATCAATGGTTCAGCCTACTCATGTACTAACTGGGTATTCATTGTAGGCAGGCAGTATGTGACTAGAAAAAGTAAATCACTGGGTGCATGCAATTGGGGTTAGTATTTTGTTTTTGGTGAGCTGAGCTCTCTGTGATTCCTGCCTGCCATTTCCTGAGCTGCTTTTTTCCACCATCCCCTTTTGCCATGATCTTCGGCTTTACCTTAGACCTAGAGCAATGGAGCCAGCCATCTCTGGACTGAGACCTCTAATTGTTAACCTCAAACAAACCTTTCCTCCTCTAAAATTGTTCTTGTCAGGTCTTTTAGTCACAGTGATAAAAAGCCTGACCAAAAAAGCCCAATAATATTTCATTGTATTTATAAACAATAACATTTTTCTCCTTTCATCCATCAATAGATACTTGGGTTGTTTCTATATCCTGGCTATTCTGAATAAACCTACTAGGAATATGGAAGTATCTTTGAAAATGCTGGGTACAGTATTAGTTCTATTTTTAATTTTCCATGAAAACTCTAAACTGTTTTCATAATGGCTGTAAAAGTTTACACTCCCGTTGTAAATGTACAAAGGGTCTCTTTTCTCAACACCCTCATTAATATCTATTAGCTCTTATCTTTTAGATAATAAGTTTCTGAACAAGTATAGATAATATTTCTTTGTGATTTTGATTTACTCTTTCCTGATGATTAGTGGTATAAATCACATTTGCATGAAATTGTCTTTTCAATTACTTTTTATTTTAAAATATTTCTCTATTGAGCTTTATGAATTCCTTATGTATTTAGAATATTAACTTCTTATCAAATATAGAGTGCACATTTTTTTTCTCCTATCTAGAGTTTGAATCTTCTATCCTTTTCATTTTGTTGTATGTTCTCTTTGCTGTGCAGGAGCCTTTTAGCTTGATATAGTCCGACTTGTGTATTTTTGCTTCAGTTGATTGACGTTTGGTGGCATATCTAAAAATTATTGCCAAAGATAACATCAAGAAGGCTTTCTTCTATTGTATTCTTCTAAAAATGTTAGGGTTTCAGGATGTATGTTAGGCTCTTTAATCTATTTCAAGTAAATCTTTGTGTATCATGTTAGCTGAGAATCTTATTTCACTCCTTATATGTGGATATCCATGTTTCCCAACACTCTGCATAGAGGAGTCTATCTTTATTTAAACAAAAAAAGTAGAAGGAATACTAGAAATTTCACTTTATAGGGCCAGCATCACTCTAATGCTGAAGCCAAAGACACAAGGGAAGCAAACTACCTGATAATATCTCTGATGAAGATGGATACAAAAATCTATAATAAAATAATAGCAAATTGAATTGTACAACACATGAAAAACACACATATCATTACCATGTTGGATTTATCTGCATAGCAAGTTTGGCTTACATTCCAAGTAAATTAATGTGATATATCGTTAAGAGAATAAAAGACAAAAATGAGACACCAATAGATACAAAAGAATTTGATAAAGTTCAATATTCTATCTTGATTAAAAACTCAGCAATCTAGGTATAGAAAGTCATTTATAAAAAAAATACATAGCTAACATCATAATCCATGGGAAATACTGAAAGGTTTTTCTTCTAAGATCAGGTAGAAGGCAAGAATACCCACTTTTCTAATTTCTGATCATTAAACTCCTGGTAGTACTAGTAAGAGCAATCAGAGAAGGAAGATAACTAAAAGACATACAAATGAGAAAGAAAAACTAAAATTATTTTTATTTTTAGACAACATGATTTTATATGTAGAAAACGATTAAGACCACTTTTCCCCCAACCAAAATGTTGAAATTAATAAATGAATTCAATAAAGTTTCAAATTCAAATTCTTTAAACCATGAGCAACCTGCTAGAGAAAGAAATTAGTTTGCCCTACTCATAATCTGACTTCTGTGCCCTTTATACCAGTCTGTTACCTAGTTTCCAAAATTATCTTCCCCATCCTTATCAGGACCTTTGCTCACATTCCTTCTTTACCTTGCCACACCTCCCATACCCACTGTCCAAAAACCACTTGTCGATATTTCTTTTTAGCTTCTTAGTTTCTATATTTTTCAGATAATGTTATTGTTGTTTTATTTTATAGAATTCTGTTCTTCCATTTCAAGTGACTGGGATGAAATGTCAATCAAGGTGACTCACATTCTCTTCACCAAGAGTGATGATATCATCTAACCATGCCAAACAAGTAGTCTATTTTTCCTTGGAATCTGAATCTTGAGTTTAGTCGCCAAAAGACTGAAAAGGATTAAAGTTAATTCTCCACCAAGATGATAAATTATAGCAACATTAGCATTGTCCTTGTCACCTTGATAGTATCAATTGTTTTCTTAAAACTGATCCTTTTATATATTAACCAAAAGTATAAGGGGAATATATGTTGCATTTGTGATTTAAAATATTATTTACTAAAGGCTGAATGTAGCTGGAGTTTTTGTAAAATAATAACCAAGAGTTTAAGAAAAATTTAATGTATTGAAAACCAAGCCCCTCTCCCCCCAAAAAACTTAAAACATCCATCTTCTGAAAAGTTTTTCTGTTTTGAAAGTTTATAAAATCAGTCTAAAGATAGAAGAGAGTCAAAATTATATATATATATATATATATATATATATATATATATATATATATATATATATTTTTTTTTTTTTGTCCTAAAGACAAACATGAGTGTTTTAGATCTGAAATAGATGACTATTTATTAAGACAGTAAGTATGGGTCCTCTACATAAACAAATAACATCTGTAAAGATGAGCAAGTCCCGAGTTTACAACTCTTGGGTATATAAATAAATGGTCTCTAGTTTTACTAAATTTTGAAAATGTAAACTTATGTTTCAAAGGATAATTAATTACTCTCAATGTGTTTCCCAAGACCTTTATCTGTTCAATTATCCTTTAACTTCCAAATATTATCCTTTAATCCAGTTTCCAATTTTCCATGCCCAGAAAGTACTATCAATGCAGAAATGTTCTCTACAATTTCATAGGGTGTTACTCTTATTTTGCCATGAATAAAAAAATTAAATTTATTTAGAGGTTAATTAAAGAGAAAACAGGTTGTCTTAGGTACTAATTTGTCCGCTGTTCCTATACTCCTTCAATAATATGGTCAAATGTTCCATTTAGAAGACGTGCTATAGTGGGAACTCAAGCATCCATCAAGTGTTTAGAATAGATGACCACCTCATCAGGATGACACACTCAAATAGGGATGTCAAAACAGCTAGGTGAATGGATTCTTAGCAAAAGTCTGGTATAGTGGTTAAAGGAAACTAACAAGAGCAAATGGAGCATCCTGGGACTAGGAACAATGAGAAGCCATTACCACCCTAAAGTTGAAGGTATAAGGGAACTGAATGGTGGCAAGAATCCAGTGGGCCTGGTTCTTTCCTCTGTGGGAGAGGACCACAAAGCAGAGACTAGGACCCTAGAGACAGATTATAGCCATTGCGACTTCCTGTGGCCTGGGAGGCAGACAGCTAGGGAAATAAATATCTTGACCTCTCTCTAATGTTCCTCCTAACTTCCACCCTCAGCCTTCTGCCAGTGCCTTCCATTTGTCAAATCCAAGAGAATAACGGAAGGCAAAAGAATCTCCTGACACTATCCAGCGAGGTCATCTACTCTGCAATATGTCTTTATGTTGAGAAAGCATCTAAGGCGCAAAGCAGCAAATATCTAGCACAAACTCTTTGAGATACATGTGAACCTAAGAGAACACTGAAAGTCTCTGATTCTATGAAAGGCTAATCCTATCACATTCTTTTAAGAAAAGTCACACAGCATGAAAGAAACACTTAAGACATGAATGAACCGTGATATATATATATATATATATATATATATATATATATATATATATATATATACACATTTATTTAATGCTATATATATATGTCATTAAATAAAAATTAATTAAACCTCATCACAAAAGTTAAATAAATCCCCACTAATGGTGAAGTTTAAACTTTACTTGCTTTTGGCTTCGTTGACCCATGAATGTTATTCTGAAATCATCAGGAGAGACCATCAGCTAGCTTTCTTTCAACTCTTTTCTTATCTCAGGCAGACACTGTAAGAGTCAAGGATCTGTACCATCTGGGCCAGATGAAAGGAGACCCAGTGCCGGGTGCCAATAGCATACTGATGACACTACATTATGAAACATCTCACTTGTTCCCTGTGAGGCTTCACTGAAAAGACTTCACAGACGGCACCATATGTCAGTAAGAACTGCAGTATCTAGTCAAGAGTTAGGAGAAGCAAGTGTAAAAGCCACCAGTTTCTTGTGTTTTCAGTTTCAAATCTGTACTCTACCAGTAATAGGTATAACTGAAATAAAAATGCCTCTATCTGTCACTTTTCATCTCATTTAAAATTTTGACCGGCAGTCAATAGTAATGCAATCCAGATATTCAAAGCAATTTTATACTGCCTTCTGTCATAAATTAAAATGTTCCATTAACTAAACAAATTCTCAATGGCATAAATCAACCCACACTAAGTAAATCACAGTTAGTGAGAACCAAATTGTAATTCCATAAAAGTGATTAAGTGCTGGCAAGATATGGTGAGATATATCATCTGCAGCAGAGAGAATGATTATTCAATATCTCTATGTTTTATTTTAGACTGGATAATTCCCTCTATGTTAAGCATTTTCACTGGAAAAATTTAAAGAAAAACTATATATCACAAAAATTTTATATTTTGTTTCTATTTTGAAATGTTTTGTCACTGCCTTCTCATTAGAGCATACTTTGAATTATGGTTGATGGCTGCCTTCACAAATTTGAAAACCTATAACAGATAATATATTTATACTAAGATGAAAATAACCTTCCTGTCAGTATAATCAAACATTTCTAAATTATAAAATTTATTTTCTCCAATATACTATGAACACTAATGGATTGCTTTCAGTTATTCCTTTGGGAAACTCAATTTTTTAACCGTCTCAAAAGCATAGAAATTTTATGGAATTTATATAAGCTTATATTTAATAGATCTTAAGAAACATTGATATATTTATTATACAGCTATAAAACACAATCGGCAAATACTGATAAGCTGCTTACTTATGCAAAGCTCCAGGGATGTTTAACATTTAATTTTATAAACTTGGACAATTTCATCATATAGGTTACTATAACAGCTGTTAACTAAACTCCTCATTTCCACATATATCAACATACGCTTCTTTACATACAGTGAAAGCACCAAACTAAATATGAAAATCAGATTATAGTATTTTCCATCAAAAATAACAGAAAATACAAAGTGTTTACAAATGCCTAAAGACTCTCATCTTCTTGTAATTCCTCTAGCCTCATACCGTTCAGCTCTCACAGTTTTTCAGTGTGCTTATGTAATGCAATTTTCAAGTATATTCTTCACACCCATCAGTTGCCATCATCAACCTTAAGCAACCCAGTCTGCACTTGATGTTCTCCTTTCTCACAGGTTTTCACGTGGCCATCTCCTTTATCTAGTTATAATTTTTGCTTAGATGTCCTCTCCTCAGATAGACCATACTTAATCATTTTATCTACATTATTAACATCCATCACTCCTTACACTCCTACCAAGTGTCATTGTTACATGTTGTATAGATAATGTCATCATATATATTTTCTTGGTTATCATATGTGTATTCTGCTGGCATATGATTCTATGTAGCCACATTTATTTAACACAATATAAAACAAGGTTTGTCACTGAATAAGAGTTTGATAAATTTTTGTTGCATTAATAACTATGAATTATTGAAATACAGTACTAAAATTATAATATATTTCATTTGTTATGTTCCAACAGATGCTATTTATCAGATACTATTTGGGGAGTTAGGGAGAATTGGAACTATTTATCCTCATATTCATTATAGTGTTCTTCCCTTACCTGGGCAAGCAAAGTTCCTATTCAGATATCTATGCCTCAAGGGAATCTACATTTGAAGTGCCTTCTCAAAATATTCTAAAGTCCTCTTTAATACCAGTGACTTAAGTCAGCATTGCTATGTGGTTGGAATGCTCTAAGACAAGATGAAAGGTTCTGATCATTAAGATCCTTCAATGCTTGGGAATAGCCATCTAGGAAGTCCAGACAGGACCTGCACGGACCTTAGTTCCAACCTCTTGATACTGGGTTTCTTTCTGTCTCTTCACCATTCCTTTACCTACCTTGACCAGATATTCTAAGGGGCTCTGAGATAGCTTCATGAGTAGCAGTTCCATTTCCATGAGAGTAGACTAACAGACTATTACCTTTGTGAGACTGTGTGAAATTAGGCTACCAGCATGGTGCTGATTCATTGACTTTGGTTTACATTTTCATGTTGGATACTATATTCCTGTATTACTCAGATTTTCATAACTAATCTTTTCATAGCTCAACTTTTCACAACTAAGTTCCTGACATTGGCTACTTATCAAAAAAAGGGTTTATTTAGCATGTAGGTTTGAGAGTTCCAAGGGCATGGCACAAGTATTGGCTTAGTTCTGGTGAGGGCCACATAGCTGATGGTAGATGACAATGTAAGAACCTGTATAGAATTAAGTGAGCTCAGCTCAAGCCAGGAAGCGGAGAGGATGGGAGAGGTCAGGCTTCCTCTTTTTATAACAACACTCTTGAGACAACTAGTAAAGAGGCACACAAGAATTATCTCATGAGAACACACTCCCCAATGATCTCTTAAAAGTTTCATAGCACTTTCCAATACTTCTAAACTGGAGACCAAGTCTCCAAACACAGTGGACAATGGAAAGTACTCAACCATACTGAAATTGTAGTAAACTGTTCATGCAGGAATCAGAACTACCAACATTTCATGGCCAACACTTGGGATTGAGCTTCTGTGTGGGACCTCAGTTGGCCATTACCTACTGTGTTCTAGAAGCAGTGTCACTTCCACCCTTGTATTTGAGAATCAAAAGACAACCAGCATGCTTTATTCTGTGGTATCTTATGTTTTCCCATACTGGAGTGGTATCTCCTCCCTTCATCTGTTCCTATCTTTTCTAAAAATTTTGAGACCTTTGCTTTTTTAACAACAAAGGATTCTTTTATTGAATTTTTACCTTGCCTCAGACTCAGGCAGTAGCAGCAAGCTCTCCTGAGTTGGCCTTAAGCCACGCTGGAGGAAGGATGGATATTTTTGGCTTGCATTGTACCTCACTTTTCTCTTCATCCATGGGCACTTTGCCTATGCTGGTTGCAATGTATGGGAGGCAGGTGCAGTAATGTTGGAAGTGATCATATTCGAGAAATACAGTCATTAGGACCTAAACAGTTCAAGAAAAGACAAAGTTGAAAAATATCTTGGTTTATTTTTGTGTCATAAAATTCAGAGCAGTAAAGTAACATAATTAACGAATACATTTTTTTTTCCTTTTAAAATTTTCTGTGTTGTCTGGGAAAGATTTTTCATTTGCAGTGAGAACATGAGCAAGAACAATGTTTGAGGGGATCATTGGGGCTGGTATTCTCAGATGTTATAATGAGTGATGTAGTCATGAGTAGCAGCATAGCCAGCACTGAGTGATATTAGGGAATTTCAGGGCCAAGAAGATTTATACTGTTTCAATAGATACAAGTTCTAAAGAGCCATGGCTTATAAATAACAACTTTGCTAGCTTTTCTGTTGGCAGTAAATAAGAACTTATCCAGGAATGGCATATTTGATCATAAAGTACATGAAGACATGGTCCCTGTATCTAAATGGACTCTGTCTGCAAAGTGTTTTCAGGTGCAATGCTTGGACAACAAACAAACTGTAAGTACCTCTATTTTACTCATTAGCTTAAGTCTTTCTGGATATACTAGTATACTTCAAACAGATCCAGGGATTTAATACTGCATTTGGGGGCTATTTCACTCATATATAGAGCACCCTTAAAAATAGGTTCAAAGTCCATAAACCCTAGGTGCTTACCTGGTGATAAATTCTGCCTTTGCAATCCAAACGGACTTGCTAAGCCTGGTGCCATTTTCTAAATGCTAGGATGTGCAAGAGAAAATGACCGGCCTTTACTTTAAAACTGAAATTCAAGATCATTGTCACCCTATAAATTTCATCAATGAGTCAGGGCCCTAAAATGTGTAAGGTTTATTTCTTTAACTCAGAAAACAAATGTCATATATGAGTATCAGACTCACTTGCCACTTACTATTCCCAGGCTAGTTATCATTATTAGAATGATGACATCAGTATAGTGGACCAATGTGATTTCTGCAGAGAGTCATATTCAGTAAAACTATTATGGTTATTGTAGACCACATTGTGACAGAGAGCAAGACAGTTAACATTGTTCAATGGGTAAAACCAGGACTTTTGTACTATTATTCTTCTCAAATGGACAAAGACTTTTGATGCATTTCAAAGATGGATATTGAAAGAAATTTTCAATCAATAGCTAATTAAGTTGAAGAATATATATTTAAATGTTCTAAGAAATGTATTTGAAACAGAAATGGTCAATGATGTTACAATTTGAGTATATTTACAACAGTTCATTGAAATCTGCCATACTCTATTTTCATGGAAACTACACAGTGGAGTGAATAGAGATGAAGTCTACCATTGTCCTTATAATCTTTGAGACTTTAAACATAACACCAATCTCTGAAATTCTAACAAAAATGGAATATTACTTCTAATAATCTGTGTGTGTGTGTGTGTGTGTGTGTGTGTGTGTGTGTGTAGACTCTGAATCTAATAGACTTCAGAATATCTAGGTGTTCCTTTTCACCCCATTTTAATGAAGAAGTGTAGGTTTCTTCAGGAAAGTACTTGAAAATCATATATTTTACATATTTCTGGTGATAGTGAAAGACTTAAGTTATGAAGTTTTAGTTTATTTCTTAGTCAGTGGATTCTGAATTTCATTAGTACAGATCTGGTCAAGGATTGATTATTTTTCAGTGTAGCAAAAAGATATGAGCCCACTGCCCATCAACTCTTGATAATTTTGACTATGTAAGTAAACAAGTATCTTTGTTCATTGTGCACCTAGCCTTGCTCTAAGAAGTTGGTCTATACCCAACTCCACAGTTTCTGGCATGTCAAATGCAGTAGTTACCATCTATGATGGTACTTAAATAGAGATTGTTTTTGATAATTCTTGCCAATTTTAACATTTCCATTGATCTAAAATCCCCATCCCACATACATTCTTCTTTTATTGTACCTGGACTTTTGAGAACATGAAGCTTCTGAAAGATACAACTGCCTCATTATATTATTATACTTAATAAAGGCAAGGTTTTCTGGTTTCTTCTGAGGAAATGTTCAGGTGGTAGATTATCTGGTCATACATGATAAACATGTTAAAATTTCTGCCCTCAGACATATTTATTAACACTCTGCAAGCACAATCCAACATTTCTACATAGTCACTATAAGTGGTCATTATGTCCAAGCTTACATAGCCACATCATGTTTATAGCAGCACAATTCACAGCAGGTTATCTATGGAACCAAACTAGGTGCCGTCCAACAGATGAATGAATAAAGAAAATACACAATAGAGTATTACTCAGTCAGAAAAAAGAATGACTATGGCATTTGAAGATAAATGAATGGATCTGGAGACTATCATGCTAAGTAAAATAAGCCAATCCCCAAAATACACAGGTTGAATGTTTTCTCTGATATGCGGCTGTTAATCCTTAATAAGGGGATGGGGACAGATTTTCGATGGAGTAGACAAAGATGAATGAAGGTAAGTCTGGGTAGGAAAAGGAGAGAGTAAAGTTAATCTTACATAACTTTATTATGCACATGCTGACTGTACCACAGCGAATCTCACCATCATGTATAATAACAATAAGTTAATTAAAAAAATAACTATGGGAAAATGGCAGAAAATTTAATAGAGAGACAGGAGCAAGAGGTGGGGCGGAAAGGAGAAGAAAAGATACTGGGGTCTGAATTAGAACAAGATATATTCCATGCTTTTATAATTATGTAAAAATTGATCCTAGTGTCATGTATAACTAAAGAGAACTGGATTAAAAACAGAAACAAAAGAGTCAACCCAGCAGAGTCATGGGATTGACTCCAGATTTATTTGTCAGGATCTTAAATTCTAAGGCACAACATGAGATTTATCTCATGTTAATAATTATTCCTCATCCAGGCTCATATTTTACACACATCTTGCATTTCAACACTCTCAAATACAAACTTCCCCATGTTCTGATATTTCTGCTGGCTGTTACTCATTAGCCCATTGCTGCATTTCTTTTCTTGTGCATGCTCTCTTCATATGATGTAGAAAGCTGACATTATTTATTGTCTAGGGGCAATGAGGGAATTCAGGAAGGAATATTTTGGAGGAAAAATTTATCATCTTTTCTAAATAAATCATCGTATTTGAATTTTTTTGCATGAACTCCATTTGAAAAGTGAGATCTTCCTCTAGGCAGAATGAGAGTTACTTCTGTTAGTAATCAGAATACTGTTCATTAGAATCTATTCACAGTTACATTCACCTAAATGTCCCATTCCTCTTCACAATGTTTATATTCTTCCTTATCATGACATCATTTTTAATAAAAATTCTATGAAACTTGTACATTCAGTCTCCTTAGCAATTTTTGCAATCAATCTTTCTAATTAAATCTGTAGCTTCATTATCATAGTCTTCACTAAAGCTGTAGAAGATGAGAATCACTTTTAATCCTGTTTCAGAGTCCTTCACATTGTCACAGCATGCATATGATGGAAAATTGGCTAACCTGTACCTGTCACTCTTTTTCGAGAGGCTTTTACTGCCATTGGTAAATACAATAAAAGTCTATAAATACTATGTTCCTATTCCTTTCAAATTCTAAAGAGCTTCTATACCCAATCACCTTTTCCTGTACTTCCATGAGTCCTAATCTACAATGGTGGGACATAATAGGAATTGTTATTGTATAGCATGCCACAAGTTACTCATTCCCACTTACCACTAGTAATAGGCTCCTTGTGGTTCTGTGATTACTGAAATATCTAGTTTAAATTTCATTTCTAGAGTTCCCTTCTAAGATATCATCCACAATTGTGAGTATTATTTTGCAGGTCCTAAATGCAAAACCTTAGACAGGGATATAGATTTATAGTTTTTAAGGGAGGTGATTGATCTCTGGAAGCACCAAATGAAGGATCTATGCAAGTGATAGAGAAAAATAGGGAAAGGCAATAAAAATGTCTTATTAAGCTGGTTACTACTATAAGCAATTAGAATTACAACACACTCATTATTTTCCAAGTTATCCTGTAAAATATGTCTCTGATGGTGAAGCATTTAACCCTCTACTCTACTTTACTCATTGAATGAGAATGTCTTCATGATATTGTCTGGGTCTGTGCATTAGATAAAAAAAGTATGAGTTTGGATATATGAAAAACTAGAGCAATGAGCTTGAATATTGTCAAGCCCACTGTAACTCAAGTAAGCTGAAGAAATATTTTTTGTATCATTACAGATATTTGCTACAAGTCTCAAGCAGTTTTACATGCAAAGATTTCTAAATTTTTTGTACATATAGTCCTCATTTTACAAAAAAAAGTTTGAAAGAAAAATAAGGGATACTTACAAAATGTATTTTTTAAAGTTAGTACAATTTTTCAATCAATTAGAAAGAAAAATAGAAAATTAATCAACAATTTTGCATAACTGGATTTGGCCATACATTAACAAGATACAGTCTTATGATCACATACATGTTAAAAATGTCTGGAGCACTTAATACTGCTCAAAATGGCAACAGATATTGGTGTCTGTATGGATTCTGACCATAGAAATATACAAGGAAGCATTCCTCTAGTAAGCAAACAACTTAGGGGTAATATACACCCTGTTTCCCACCGTTAGAATGCTCTGCAGTTTCTCCTAGAAAATAGTAAGATAACTAAAACATGTGCAATGCCTGGCTGCTGGGAAAACTTCTGTGTAAAGACACAAAATGCCTACCTGCTGTAGCAATTTCCTTCATTAGGTGGCTCTGTGTTGGAATCTTATCAGCCTCGAACTTGATCTCAGACAATCAGCTCCTGGGAATAAAGGAACTCTCTTGTTAGACAACCACAATATTTAACTGAGACTAAACATGTCCATATAACAGTACCTTTGTTCAATGAAATTTCTTGAGAGCTGCACAAAGCTCCTAACATTGCACGTTCCAACTTAGTATATAATTGAGGAATAAGCTACATAATCTTGCTAAGTTTGTAACCTGCCTAGTAATACAATGAACCATATGTACCAAAAAAAATGGTTCCAATGACCTAAAGTAACCTACTGATATAAATAAATCTGGGTAGCTTGACCTCTCTGTCATTCTGCCATCTTTCCTGCTTCTGAGTCTTGTCTCCGTGTTTCCTTTGCTTTTCCTTACAGGTGTCAACCACTTGGTGCTGGTTCTGCAGGAATGCAGGATGCTAGAGTTAGGGGGTCCTTGAGGCTTCCACCAAGATTTCAAAGAATGGCCTGAGAGGCAAGTGCATCAGGGTCAGAGTTCCTACAGGAAGCCTCTGAGAACACAAAGTGTGGAGGTGTGTGGAGGAAGCTGAAGCTACAGTGGAGACCACCGAGATTAAGAAATGCCAGTAATGTGGGACCTCATCCTAAGAAAGCTTCAGGAATAAAGCAGAGACAAGCCAACAGAAAGGCCACTTGGACTGTAACCAACAAGGCCACAGGATTGGAGCCACACAAGCCCATTGAACAGAAAGAACATCATCATGCCATTTGCCCCAGATGCCAGATGTGGAGCTACAGAATTTATTTGCCCAGCTGGATTTCAGTCTTGGTTTGGTCCTATCCATTCTTTCTATGTCCATATTTTTGTGAATGGAAATATTTATTCTGTACATTTAAATATTGGATACTGGTAGATAGGTTTTGATTTTTATAGGAACTCATGATACAAGTTTGCCCTGAGTCTGAGAGGGGATTTAGGACTTGAACTTTTGGGCAATCCTTCACCTGTTGAGATTATGGGGACTCTTGGAGATAAACTAAATAAACTAAATTTATTTTGCATTATAAGATGGTTGTGAGCTTTGGGGGTTCAGATAGAAAATATTGTGGTTTGGATGTGAGGTGTCCCCCAAAATCTCATGCATGAGACAATGCAAGAAGGTTTAAAGGAGAAATAATTGGGTTATCAGAGTCTTAACCCAATCAGTGAATCAGTAACCTGATGGGACTAAATGAGTGGTAATTGAAGGCAGGTTAGGTGTGATTGGAAGAGGTGGGACATTGGGGCATAGACTTGGGGTATATATTTGTACTTGGAAAGGGGAGATACCTCTCTCTGCATTCTGATCATCATGCGTGCTGCTTTCCTCTGCCACGCTCTCCCACCTGTCCATCTACCTCACCTTGAGCCATTCCATAGACAACTGGCTTCATTTCTGAAGAGTGTGTATGGGGGGTGCAGCTGGCTATAGACTGAGACCTCTGAAACCATAAGCCTTCAAATAAATGTTTTCTCCTTTACACTTTTCTGGTTGGGTGCTATAGTCACAGTGGTGAAAAAGATGACTTAAATAAATACCTATAACCAAGCTGCAGCCAAGCAAGGATATAGTACTTAGACTGTACATCCCACTTTAAGATGTGCTCAGTCATTCCATCCAGGCATATGGTTAACTAAGCTTCAAAATTTATGGACAGCTCACTGATGTCAGCTATAACCAGGCTGTGATTTGTGAGTAGACTAGTTATGCAACTTCCATAGACAGTCTCCCAATGGCTAATCTTCTCCAGCTGCTGCCAGGCATCCAGCCAGCCTATCCAGAGATATAGCCCTGGTGCTTATAATACTATCCTGCTATACTCACCAATACCCAAGCTCCCTATGAAGCTCAGTATGCATATCAATCACTGAGCCTTTAAGACCACAGGATAGTAAATAGCCAACTGAGATTAGTCAACCTAAGTCTGCCATTTGTGGTTACAATCAGCCCAATCTATAATATGACAGAGCAGCTACAGCTATCCCCAGGTACCTGGGGGCTATCTCATACTGCCAGTCACTTCACCTCTGCCCTGGCCTCTTAATCAGCTATTCCTCAGTATAGCCAACTAGTCATGATTAGAGCAGTAACCCTCAGCAGAATACCTATGGACAACTAAATAAGAGTCTCAATGTTCAATAAAGCAGCTATGATGACAGCCTCCCACTAGTTATATTCACCACCCCTGTCCTCATTCTCTCACCTGATTCTGGATCCTCCTAATAGGCTCTAAATCAATATAGATAATGGAATAGTTAGCCCTTTATCAGGCGTATGTTTGAAATAAACACAGGCCAAAAGCAGTGTTCATCCCAATAGGGATGAACAGTAACATGAGTATTTATTGGCAGGAGTGAATAGAATTGTCTAGATTAGGAAAGAACATGAGCATGAGGAGTCTTGATAACTGCAGCATGGAAAGGAGGAAATGATCAAGGATGGACAGGGAGGAGGCTTTGGTGGAGAAATACAATGTGAGTCATTTTAATGAAACATATTGTTGGAAGAAGAGGCAGATGTGGACAACCTGGTAAGGTGACCAGTAGTGTCAGGAATGTAGGTACAGCCCCTATTAGACACAGAAACACAACAGAGCAGCACTGACAACCAGATTTCACTCTCAAACCAGTAAATGTTTTAAATTGGTAGTACCATATTTATAATGTTGACCATAACATTCTTCTTATTGTCTACACTTTCGTATTTTTTACCATTTGTGAAGAACCGTGAGGCATTCTTCGTGATTGTGCTCAGTATCACTGCAGAGAATCAAGAGGGTCACTAAATGTAACTGTGACTAACAATGTTCATGGGTGCAACTTTGAAAAATAAAATTTCAAATGTTTATTAAAAACTAAATAGACCACTTATATTTTTCAGAAATGATGACTTAGAAAATAAAATATGCCAACATTTCTCATTTCTAAATAGCATAAACCTATATAGAGTAAATCTAACAAATATGTATAGAATTTTTATAATGTCAGTATTAAATATTATTAAATTAAAAAATTATGAAGATCTTCAAAATAAACTGATTAAGTGGGATAAATATATAAATGGGCATATTAAAATAGAAGATATTATTTCATGTTATTTTCCCATGTTATTCTGTAAGTTTAGTGCAAATACAATTAGTTATCTAAAATGATCTTTGTGAAGCTAAGCAAATATTCTAAAATTTATATGAAAATTAAACACAAATGAATAGTAGGACATAAGAGGAATAAAAAGAAAACAATAAAACAAAGCTTATAGTATGGCTTGATTATTTGACCGATAAACATATTGATCACAGTGCCAAGGTCAGAAATATTAAAAAGTCCATAAATGAATTTTTTATATTACATGGGTATCCAAGTTTATCAACTGATGTGTAATAAAATATCTAAGAAATGGTATTTGGATAGCTGAACTTTAAGTTGTATAAAATATCAATAGATCTCTACTTCAGACTTTACTAGAGTGTAACTTCTAGATAGTTAAGACAGAGTATTTAGGAAAAATATAAAATGTAATTTTCAGTTCAGAGAAACAAAGTGCTTTGTGATAGATTAGACTAAATAAAAATTACTTTTTTCATGTGTGACCAAACAAACTAAAAGTTTTCTGCACAGAAAAGATTGATAAACAAAATGCAAAGGCAGTCTATGAAATGGGAAGAAATGTTTGCCTATCATACACCTGATAAAGGGCTAACTTCAAAAATATATAAGCAAGTCCAACAAGTAAAATTTTAAAAAATGTGATAAGTATTAAAATGAGCTGTTTTTGAATATACATTTTTTCAAAGACATTCAAATGACACATAAAGGAAAATATGTTCTATTTGCTAGTCCTTAGGGAAATGCAAATTAATCAAAACCATAAGATTTCATCCATCTGTTAAGATGGCCATTATTAAAAGACAAATAAAATACCCCAAATATTGGCACAGATGTACAAAAACTGGCAAACTTGTACACTGTTGGTGGAATACATAATGGCATAGCTGCTATAGATAGTAGTATGGAAGTACCTAGAAAATTAAAAATAAAACTACCATATGATACAGAAATCCTACTTCTGGTTATTTATCCAAATAAATTAAAATCAGGAATTTGAAATATTAGCATTCTCATGTTCATTACAGCAGTATTCACAACAACCAGGATGTGTACATAACCAGAATGACAATAGATTAAGGAATGCAATAAGAAAATATGGTGTATGCATGGAACATAATATCACTCAACCTTAAAAAAGAAATCCTGCAATATACAACAATAACATGCAACAATAACATCCAAATCACAACATATATATAACCCATTAAATATCATGATGAATACGAAGGACATTGTGTTAGGTGAGATAACTCAGTCATGGAGGAAAAATACTGCATGATTCTACTTTACACAAGGTCTGTAAAACAAACTCACCAAAGCAGGGGTGGAGTTTCTGTCTTGATTACCAAGAGCAGCTAAAAGAAGAATTGGGAATTATTAATCAAAATTTATGAAGTTTCAGTTATATAAGATGATTTAAGTTTCAGTGTTTTGTTATACCGCATTGTTTCTATAGTTAACATTACTATATTAGGCTCTTAGTTTAAAACTCTGGTAAATAGGCAAATCTCATTTTAGGAGAATTTATTTTAATAAGTTGAAAAGAAAAGAGAGTTGCAGGAGTGAGTGAGTGAGGAGGGAATGAGAGAGAGGCAGAGAGAAGGCTAGAGGGAAGGAAGGAGGGAGGAGGGGGGTAGGAAATTATCTGGTTATCCTTTTGCATGTTTTGTGGTGCACCAACAATCAGCAATTAGAAATTTTAGTGTACAATCAATTATTTTAGTAAACTTCCAGGATCTTATGAGTTTCTTGCCATTATGAAATGGTATGACATTCTTGGTTTTAGTCACATTTTTAATATCATTTAACAACTGATAATTAAAATCACTGAATATCTTATCCTGTTCTATTGGCTACATGTTTCCTTTATTTGTGATGTCTTCTCATATTCTGCACACAATTCTTTTACCTTCTTATTGTAAATTGTAGGAGGGTTTATTTATTTATTTATTTATTTTCCAGATGCTCTCCATTGTCAATTATCTGTGTTGCAAATATCTTCTCCCAGTCTTGACAGGCCTTTGACATGTCTGTCTCATTTGGTGTCAGGGAAATGCTGGCTTCATCAAAGAAATTGGGGAGGGTTTCATTTCTCGTTAATTTGTTGAAAGAGTTTGAGAAGATTTGGCATTAATTCTTTTTTAAATGTTTAAAAGGCTTCAGTTAGTGAAGCAGTCTGATTTTGGAAATTCTTTTTTTGGAGTTTTTGATTACTGATGTAATCCTCTTACTCATTATAGATCTGTTCAGTCTTTCTGTGTCTTAGTGTTTTTGTCTTGGCCAGTTGCATGTTTCCAGGAATTTATATTTTCTTTTTAGTTTATCCAGTTTATTAACATATATTTATTCATAGTAATCTCTTATGATTCTCTTTAGTTCTGTGGCATCAGTTGCTAAGTCTGTATCATTACTGATTTCTTTGAGTCTTTATATTTGTGTTCTTAGTTGGTTTGCTTAAAATTTTGTTAATCTCAGAAAAGCAGTTCAGTTTTACTGATTTTTAAAATCTTTTTATATACTCTATTCTATTAATTTCTGATTAAATATATTTAATTCCTTATAATTTTGAGCTTAGTTTGTTCTTTTTCTCCCCCAGTTCCTTGGGAAATAAGTGGAGATTTGTTTTACTTAAGATATTTTTAACATTACAAACCTCCTGTCAGTATCATTTTTGTTGCATCTCTTTAAGATTAGGTATGCTGAGTTTTCATTTGTTTGCCTCAAGATATTTTTAAGTTTCCTTCATCATTTCTTTTTTGACTTCTTGATTGTTCAAAAGTGTGTTGTTCAGTTTGCACGTATTTGTGAGTTTTCCAGTTTTCTTCTGCTATTGAATTCTAATTTCATTCTGTAGTGGTCAGAAAAGATTCTTGGGATGATTTTAAATTTGTTAAACATATTAAGATTTGTTTAGTGACCTAAAAATCTGTCCTAGAGAACTGTGTTCTAAAAAGGAATCTATGCTCTTCTGTTGTTGGGTGAATGTTTTGTCTTTATCTGTTATTCCATTTTGCCTACAGTGTTGTTCAAGCCCTGTATTGGATTCCTGTCGTTTTTTTAATCAATTAAGAAAGTGGAGTTTTATACTATTAGTGTATTGTGCTAATTTCTCCATTCAGTTTCAATGTTTGCTTTAAGTATATAGGTTTCCAATGTTGAGAGCATGCATATTTACATTTTTTTTCTGGTAACTTAGAATTTCTATCAGTATATAATGTCAGATTTTGGATTAGTATCTATTTTCTTTGATGTAAACGTAGCCACCTTACTCTTGTTTATTATATGCATGGAACATATTTTTCCATCCTTCACTTTCAGATTGTTTGTGGCCTTAAAACGAAAATGAAACTTTTACAAATAGTGGAATTTGATTGTTTCATAGAATCCCTTCACTCATTGAATGTCTTTTGATTGGAGAGTTTAACTCATGTACCTTTAATATAATTTTTTTTGTGTGTGTGGGGGAAGGGTACTGGGGATTGAACTCAGGGGCACACAACCACTAAGATATATCCGAGCCCTATTTTGTATTTCATTTAGAGATAGGGTCTCACTGAGTTGCTTAGCATCTCACTTTTGCTGAGGCTGGCTTTGAACTCGAGATTCTCCTGTCTCAGCCTGGGGAACCGCTGGGATTACAGGCATGAGCCACTCTGCCTTTTTTTTTTTAGGACAGTTTTAATAGATATGGTATTTTTTTAGAGTATTTATTATCTTTCAACACTTTGAAAATATCATTTCCTCTGCTTTAGAACTCCATGAATTGTGTTGAAATATGTACTGACATAGTACTGATGTTACCTTGGAAATGTCAAGCTGATTTTTTTATGTTGTTGACTTATGACAATTTAATTATAAAATATTGATTTCCTTTGAGTTATCTTATTTGTGATTAAGATATTCCTGGATCTGAATGTCACTTTCTTTCTCCATGTGTAGTAAATTTTTAGTAATTATTTCTTTGAATAATCTTTCTGCTTCTTCCTCTTTTGAGACTCTCATAATATGTGAACGGGCCAGATTAAGGCCATCTCACAAATTCCTTAAACTTCTTCACTCTTTTTCATTTGTTTTTTTCTTCTCTTTCTGCACACTCTGACATGGTCATTTAATTCACTGGTTCTTTCTTCTTCTTGCTCTAATCTGCTTGTGAACTGAACTAAAATGTTCAAGAAACTTTCTTCTGTTTGTTTTGGAATTTTCAATCTCTTTTTGATGTTCTTCCTTTGTTCTTCTGAGCTCATTGAGCATATTTCTGATAGTTACTTTGATTTCTCTGTGTGATAATTCATATATTTAAATTTCATTAAAATTGATTTCTAGAGATTTATTTTCTTCCTGTAGTTGTAGTTGGTTATTTTCACATTTCTTCTTTTTCTTTGACTATTTATGTTGATATCTATATGTTAGGTAAAAAGTATTGCTTCTTTCAGTCTTTATTGGCCTTGTACATGAGAATATTATCAGTCAACCCTGCCAAAGGTTCGGTGGGCCTCTCAAGCCCCTACAGTAGTCCAAACCATCATGTTTAATCTTATTATTCTAGTTCTAAAGTATCAGGAGTAATTCAGGTGCTGTCACCACACCAAAAAATAGAAGAAAAAAAAGGGATTCAGAGATCTTAGTCCATAAATGGCCAACTCCATTGCTCAAGTATCAGGTGAGGCAGAACATCATGGTAGAAAAGAGTGGAGGAGAAAAACAGCTCATGATATGGTGATCAGGGAGAAGAGAGCTTTGCTTACCTGGGACAAAAAAATAAGCCCCAAAGACACACCTCCAGGGACCCACATCTTTCAGACACACACTACCTGCTATAGTTACCACTCAGTCCATATGTGGATCATGCACTGATTAGATTAAGACTTTCATAATCCAGTCATTTCACCTGTGGGCATTCTTGCATTGTCTCTCATCTGACTTTTTAGGGAACATAACATCCAACTCACAATATATATATAACCCATTAAATATCATAGCTTACTCTCAGAACACTTAACATTAGCATACATTTAGAAAAAATTAATGTAATATGAAATGTATGTTTTATTAAAATGCTAAATACATTTTAGAATTTATTGAATGCTGTATTAAAAGTGAAAAACAGAATTGTTGTTTGGGTATGCTTTCATTCCACTGTAAAGTCAAAATCAAGACGAATCAACATAAACCAGGAATTGTCTGCATATTGATATAATACAACAAATAGAATAGATATATTAATAAGGCAGACACAAATCAATATGTATAAATCTCAGTAATGAAAAAATAAGGTGTAGAATAATATCTGTTGACATATATTATTAATTTAAATAACAAACATCTGAAAAATATCTTGTTTTTCACTTACACAGTAAACAAACTATTTAACAAATAAAAATTTGACATGAAATAACAACAAAAAATTCATGGCCCTTCATTTTTCATCAAATAAAGTAATTGGGCTGTATACATAGTAGGCATTGGAAATAAAGTTACTAAATAATTATGACCCTTTAAAGAATTTATAGTCCAGTAGGCAGTTAAAAAAAGCAAAGAAAAAAATCTTTTTTTTTCCATGTTAGAGCAGGCACCCTGGTGTTTTGTATAAAGAAAAGGGACCAGAGCTTTGTGGTCCATGTGAGTAGAGGATTGACATAATAAATTCACTCCCTCTTTCTTTCATTTTTGAGCCATTTGATTTTTTCTTTTACAGTTTTTTATGGAAGTTCCAGCATTTCAGTTCCTTTCTTGTAAACTACCATGGGTACAGTTTTCTTTCAGTCAACAAATCAATAGAGGTACTCCTAGCTTAGCTATTCAAGGTAATATGCTTTCAACTCAATATCTCTGAGTTTGTCTCTTCCATATCAATAATTTGTCTTTATCCATTAGTTTTTCCTTTCCTTCATATAATTGATTCATAATCATTCACAATTCATGCTCTCAATTTTATACAGTTATTATACTGATAATAATTAAAACAGTATGTAATTATTTCAGTGAGTACAGACCCTTACCCCAGTTCACATTTTGGTGATTATTAATCTTGCAGTGGTAGGTATCAGTTTGTTTCCCTGTGTTCTACTGGTATTTGAGTCTAGTTATGGATGTAGGAAGAGTGACAGGTGGTAAAGGAGGACCAGGACTCACCTGAAAGGCAATTGTCTCAGACTTACTGATTATATTTTTCTATAAGAGGAGATGGAGGTGCCTGTGCTGGCAAAGAAGGTTTGCATACCTTGAAGAATAATTAGAATCTAGACAAAAGTATGAGTGAGGGAAATAATTCCATGGGGAATGAAGACAGAGTATGGCTTGAAAGGATGAAGAAGCAGACTTAGTAAGAGAAAACCCACCTGTATTCAAGTACCCATTAATGTGGGAAAGTACAAGGCACAGATTGGTAGTGAGGACACTTGATGCCAGATGGCAAGTGTCCTTGTAGGCCCTATATAGGTTTTAGACTTGGGAAAAAGAACTATTTTTGTATAGGAGAGACATATGGTCATATTAAAACTTTAGATAAAACACTCAGTTACAATAGGGAAGATTGATTTGAGGGAAAAATGTACTGGATAGCAACATTATACCAATACAAATTTTGATATTCACGATGCTAATAATTAGAAATAAATATTGCAAAAAATAAAATATGTATAATTGATTAAATGCAATGGAGAAGGAGTCACTTGCTGGTGAAATACTTAAAATTAGGTGTTACAGTGAAAAATATACTGAAATAGGAGTTAGAGAACATTTTATTCTGAACATGTTTACTATTTAAATTATTTGACCATGAGCATGGAAATCAAAGCACATATATAGTGACTACTGTATGTCAATCTCTAGGAAAGACAGGAGAAAACAGTGTTAGTACACACAGCTGAAAACTAAGTAAAAATCTAAGACATGGCTTTTCCTCACTGGTGAGCTTGTGGCAAAAATTTTAGAATGGACATAAATTTTCTTGAAAAAGTAGGGAGAATTTTTGTATTAAACACAATGGTGAATGAAGCTGAATGTCCTCTGATAGTTGAATGGATAAAGAAAATTTCTTAAGTGTAGAAAATGGAATATTATACAGTCTTATAAAAAGGAAATACCATTATTATATGTTACAGCATGGATGAAGCATGAAACATAAAGCTAACAGAAATAAAAACAGTCATAAAAGGACAAATACTATATGATCCTAGTCATATAAAGATGAGCCATTTTTCAAAAAGATTTCATCACTGAGAGATGTACAATTTATTTCACAAAAACATATTTGAGGATCTGAATTTAAAACTCTTATCAAATTATGGGGGGGAAAAGACGTAGTGGGACTCATCAGGCTGGAGAGAATGGTGAAGCTGCAGTGACAATGGTAACTTGTCACCTATAAACAGAAGCCATGAGACCAGAGTAGAGGAATAAGAGTAGACTTTGAGATTTCTGGTAGTACTTCCTGGGGAAGACCTCCAAGAGTGTGAGTAAAGATGCATGTTTCAGCATTTTTATAATGAAGAGCTCAATCCTTGGAAGCAGATTGCTGGTTTGCACCTCTAGTTTGTCAATTGTGACTTTTGGCGAGCTCTTTTCTTTCTTTCTTTCGTCCTTCCTTCCTTCCTTCCTTCCTTCCTTTCTTTCTTTCTTTCTTTCTTCTTTCTTTTTTTAAAGTATATTTTGAAAACATCTATTTACAAAAAAAAAACTCAGTTAATTTTACTTTTTAACTAATACATAAAAGCACAAAAACTGTACATATTAAAAGGTACCAAGTAATGTTTCCATACATGTATATATTGTTTAATCAGTTAAGCTGATTTATCACTTCTTTATAATGAATGCATTCAAGATCTTTTCTTATTTTTTAAACTGATACATGAAAATAACAACAAAAAATGCACCCATTTTTGGAATACCATATGATGTTTTTGTACACATATACATTGTATAATGTGGACAAGATTTTTAACCTCCAAATTCTTACTCATAAAACATGGACTATCCTAGTACCTATATTATAAAATTATGTTTATTTTAAACATATATTAAAAGAGGTAATATAAGTAGAGAACTTACAGCAGTACTTGGAATCTACAGACATATCATCTATTACTATTTTCATTTATATTTTTAATCAGAGAAGTTTGAGTTTATATGGGTAATAGCAAAATAATTGGATTCTTTTGTTGTTTTTGTGTTTGGCACTGGGTATTGAACCCAAGGGTGCTCTACCACTGAGTTATATCCCCAGCCTGTTTTATTTTATTTTATTTTTTATTTTGATGCCAAGTCTTTCTAAGTTGCTAAGGCTCTTCTTGCCTCAGTATCCAGAGTTGCTGGGATTATAGACCTGTGACACCATATCTGACAAGTCTGTGTTTCTAGAGAACATAGAGGATTTGTAGAGAGATACATCTTAGAATAAAGCTTAGTACAATTAGATAAAAGAGACATAAAAGATTTAACAGTGGTAGAGACAAGTTCCTTATTATTAGCACATATGAGGGGCCTATTTTTTAGCTATTAAAGTAGTAACTTCACAATGAAAACAGCAATTCACCAAGAACAGGAAGAATGGGTAGGAATTTCTAAAAGATCTGGTTGTTTAAAGTCACAGTAGCTCAGGTCTCATAAATATTAGAGTCTATTGTGGCCTCAGGAATGTAGCTGAATTTTAGAATGTAGGGATGAGCTATGGGAGAGGGTACTTGCCTGTAATCCTAGTGACTCAGGAGACTGTGACAAAAGAAATTTAAGTTCTAGATGAGGCCAACCTCAGCAACTTAGTAAGATTCTGTCTCAAAAAATAAAATAAAATACATGGCTGGGAGTGTACCTCACTGTTAAGTGCCCCTTAATTCAATCCCCAGTACCAAACACATAAGTGAATGTACACACACACACACACACACACACACACACATAGAGATGGCAGAAATGCAAGGAGAGGAGATGGAGTGGGAAAGGAGCCAGGAAATGAGGAGACATTAGCTTATACCGATGGCTCTCAGAATTTACTGTTCAGAATCACACTTAATTTTTTTAGAATATTCAGTTGCACAAATTTCTCTCTCCTTTATGAGATGCTGATGTAGTAAGCTGGGAAAAGTTAAATGATTAAAGCCAGATTCTCTGATCCCCACCAAAGTTTGGTGATTTAGAGCAGTGGTTCTCAACTTCAGTATGTACCAGACTCTCCTGGAGAGATTGCTAAAGGACAGACTAATGTACAGCCCCATTGTTTCTGATTTAATACCTCTGGGTGGAGTTTGGAATTTAAATTTCCAAAAAAGCTCACCGGTAAGGTGAGATTTATGTAAAGACCATATTTTGAGAACCACCATTGGGAGCACTGAATTATGCAATCACTAGAGGATACTACTAAAAATATCTACACACAGATCCCAGGTCCAGTACTTACCCTTTTTCTGCCCTGCCTTCAACACACCTTCACTTCTTTTTCTCAGATACCCTAGAGAGGGAGATGAGTAGCTTGAAAGCACTTTTCAGGTTAAGGTGTTAGAAAATCAAATGTGATGCCATAAGTGGAAATGCTTTGTAACAGTAAAGGGCAATATATATGAATGATACTAATTTTGTTTCCAACAGTGCACTATTAGTGCTCAGTACAATCTCAAGTTCAGAAACAATTCCTGTGTAGTCCAAGTTGCCAAACTACATATTTAGAATGGGGGCGGGGGGGGGGGATAACATGTAGAGAGGAAAAATAGAATGTCAATACATTTTAGAAATAGCTCTTGAGAATCTATTCTTAGGCTTATTCCTATAACTGTAGGTTTGTATCATACATTCTGTGTTAGTCAGTGAATAGCAGTATTTGATAACTGTGTGCCCTTGTATGCCTATTCACCTGATATTTAGAACTACTTTAACCCAAAACATATTAGACCCTGAGTGTGCTTAGTAAAGTGGGAATTGTTTTCACAAGTACTAAATGATAAAATGTTGATAGAAAAACCGAAGTAGCTCACATTCTGCAATCATTATGGAGAGTTCAGTGGGAAAAAGGGGGTGCAAAGAGCACCCTTTCAATTGTTACCTACTGAATAAAGGCAATTTTCTGTGATACCTGAAAAGAGGTAATTATGGGGTGGAATAAGTTCTTTCTTCAGAAAGCCCCTCCCAACAAAATGAAAATGTATAGTGAACTCTCTTAAAAGGTGTCAGCTAGAGATGGTCATAGTATGAGGCTATAACTTTACTTTCTTCAGTTCTAGTAAAAAAAGGAAAAAAATAAAATAAAATTGGCTCCTTGAACCTTATGGTGACTATGTTTTGTACGAAATAAAAAATAAAACCATCACCTCCAAAACAAAGAACTACCTCTGGTCTTTAACAGTGTCTTATAAAACAACATCCAAAATATAGCTTCTTTAAAAACATCTTGAATTAGAAGAATAAATCTTTCAGAATCCCTTGTCTGTTGTGTAAGTATTTCATGTCTGTTTTGAGAAGGTAGGAGTGGAGGAAGACAGCCTGTAACGGAGGAAATAAATGCTCAAACAGTTGGAGACAGGCCAGGGAAACAAGCAAGCTCTATATACCATCACTGATCAATTTGCCCTACCATTAAATGTACAACATTTCATAAGCTTTGTTGTTTTAACTCTTATCAAGTGGGAATTTTAGTGTATATTTGATGAATAATTATGGAATTTCATTTGATGTTGGGTGAGTATATAGTAAGTAGGATGATTAGGAACTAGAAAATAAATAGGAGTTATGATCTTGCTTTTAAAAATAATTCCTGTTAAAATCAGACATTATCATTTCCATGCTTGAGGAAACTCATTTTGAGATAGATAGAAAAGAGTAATTACGTTAATGGCTTGGTTCCCATATATTAAAGTGGAAAGGATTGGGTAAGCTATCAGGAAATAAGGAAGCCAAGCCATTTAGAGCAGAAGCCATTGTAGAAGATTGCAAATGTAAGAATAAGGGCAAATGCAAGTAGATTAAATCTGGCTAGGTTAAGAAGCGTAACTATTGGCAACTGTATCTAGGAGAAATGAGCTAAACATAATTATGACAAATTAAAATGTTAAGCAAGATATATTTGCTGGAATCTTGTTTTAAAATTATTTACGACTTTTTTCATTCTATAACAAATGGATATGTCCATTTACATTCATATATATGACATCTTGAAAATAACCCCTTGTTCATTGTCATTAGAAAGGCAAAATAAATTTAGCAGAAAACTATTAGTAGTCACATAGTCCAACTTTGGCCACATTTCCAATTTCTCTGTTAGAAAAGAGTAAGGATTCGTCTTCTTTTTACAACAAGGAGCACAACACTTGAAAAATTCCCAGTATATTCTTGTCATGTTATATCAAAAGTCTGTCTGATTCTGTGATATATAGAGAAGATAGTCAAAATGACCAGCAATTCAACTCTGAGTTCTTCTCTTTCATTGAGTTAGACTAGCAGAATATTGTGTACTTGGATCACAATTGCTTAGTTCCATACAGCATCACCTTCTCTGAGATATTTTCTAATGTCAGATCCTTTGCTTTTGCTACGGGCTATAACAAGAAATAGCTATGGGGAAATGAGTTTTTCACTCATAACAAAGCTTTGGTAAGGAGCATGGTGGATGGAGTACATGCTTATATAAGAAATCAGGTGAAAAAAAAATTTTTGGAATTTTATTCTGGAAATAACTATTTCTTCTAAGTAACATGTTTTCTTCAGAAAGAGTCCTATGTAACTTTTCTCCAAGGAAATAAAGCAGAATGGCCAAGAGAATATTCTAGAAACTGGTTTTATAACTTCCATTTGAGATGAGATCTAAGTAAGGCTGTGTTTATGGCTCCTGTCAGTTTCTTGATCCTCTTAATAGTTAACAAGGTAAAAACACATCATGCTTCTATATTAAATTAACAATATTTTATATACTATACTTTTTTTCTACTTCACTCTACCCACAATATTTCCCACCATATTTTCAGGGCTTTTAATTTTTTTTTCTCAGAAAGTTGCTTCATATATTTTCAAATCTATGCAGCAGTGAGAACTACCATCTACATATTTATACCATATTAATTCTTGGACTTAGAAAATCAGATTAATATTATTTAAATCCAATTACCTACTAGAATTTTAAATCTACTATCTACACTATCTGGGTGACCTTCCTATGAAATTTTATACCTTTTGAGACTGTCAATTTGTGTTATAACTCTGTGTACTCTTTATTACATAGTTATATCATCTTGTAATGAATATCTAAAAAAAATGTCTCATAGCAGTCTTCTATATATTGAAAGGTAATAATTTTGTGTACAATAAAGCTATTGTATTAATGGATTTGCTTTTTTTTCCCTGCCTGGAATACAAATTCATAGATGAAGATTATTGCTTTCAGCCTTCTCATTTTCCTGCCTCTCTTTCATTTTGATGCCTATGATACTCAAAATTTCGAACATTGAATTAATTGTGATAAATAATATATTTTGTAGGTTTACAAAACATTTTGTAGGGTTCTGAAGAGAAATTATTTTTTTCACAAAGATGATTTAAAAAAACTTTTGAAAGAATAAGGTATTTCTCCTCTGAAATAATGTACAAGTATAACTAAGGCTCTCTTATATTAATTTTCTTATTTTATTTTTATATCTATATTTTTGTGTAAGACACTCAACAAATTCTAACATGATTTTACTGGAATTTTTAAAATAAATTTTTGTGTGTAATAGGTTCATAATATAGTACTCATTCAATGTAGGTTACATACAATGGAGCAAAATGATATCAAGTCTGGCTTTAGAAAAATTCAAGAAACATATTTTTCTATTTTTTTAATTCAAAAACTAGATTTAGATTACCTTGTAATATAACAAACATTACATATATATCAACATCACCTCAATGCTTCCACCAGACCATCATCAACCACATTACCTGTTAAAAGGATTTGGTAAAACAACTTATCCTGATAGCCAAGGAACAAAACCAGGAACCAAATAAAATTTCAGTCACCCCAAGGCCTTTGAATATATGGCAGTTGACCCCTAAAATCTAATGAAAAGAGAATTCTTTACATGTGTGAGGCCTTCTTTCATTGGTCAAGATATGCCCTAAAGTGCTAAGTTAGTCAGCTTTTCCTTTTTGTGACAAATATCAGAGAAACCACATAGAGGAGGAGATTTTTATTTTGGCTTATGGTTTTAGAAGTTTCAGTTTATGGTTATCTGTTTCCATTGTTTCAGGCTTGAGGTGAGGCGGAATATTATAGTAGAAGGGCCTGGAGGATGAAAGCTTGTTAACTTATGGAAGCCAGGAAGGAGGAGGTGGGTAGGTGGTTGGGTGGGAGAGGGAGGCGGGGGCTAGGTAGATAGGTAAAATATATAGGACAAAAAATAGGCATCCTTCCAGGGCATGCCCCCAGTGACCAACTTCCTCCAGCCATGCCCCACATGCCTACAATTTCCACCACTTCCTAGGAGTCCCTTCAACTGTCACTGTATCAACCCATTGACAAAATCAGAGCCCATAAGATCCAATTGTTTTCCAAATGCACCCTCCCCACTATCTGAACATTGCTGATTTTGGAACTAAGTCTTGGCCACATAGGACTTTGAGGAACTCTCAGATTCAAACCACAACAAGCTCAGTCTTTATCAATCATGCTTGAAGTCAGCAAGAGTAAGGAACAACGCTATAGGCTGGGATAAGTCAGTGACTTAGATTTTGATCTAAGATTTGCATATAAAACTCAATATCTTGCCTTATTTCATATTTTTTAATGTTTGGTGCCTATTAGCCTCATCACATTGACATCTCAGATTCAACATGTCTAAAGTAATGAATAATCTTTACTACTCTCCTGCATTCTCACTTGCTTTCATTATAAGTGACGGGTCATTTCCAAATTTTCCCACCTCAGAAATATTCCCTTTCACTTTAAACTTCATATCCAAGAGATAATCAAATGCTATAGTTCCAATCCTACAAATGTCTTTAGAATTTGTATACTTTTTCTTTTCTTCAATTATTTCTACTTTTCATCATTTCTTACAATTGTTTCTTAATCATATTCTGACTTCAACTTTCTGTCAGCACAAATAATATTCTAAAAATGTCTATGTTTTTCTGCATAAAGTCTTATAGTATTCCTTATTTTACTTGTTTGAACATTCATCAGGATAGTGTCATGAAATTTCTGACTAGTCTGTTGGTTTTTCTACGGTATCTTCTACTGTTTTTCCCTAAGTACACTGTGATTCAACAATAAATACCTATTTGATATTTCCAAGTATGCTATCCTTTCTTGCACTTAGTTGCTTTTACATATGCTATTATCTCTGCTAGGAAAGATCTTAATTCAAATTCTGTATCCATTCATCTATTGATGTATACCTAGGCTGGTTCCATAGTTTGGCTATTGTGAATTATGTGTCCTTTGTTTTCTCCCTTATGCAGAATCTACATAGGAAAAAGGAAAATAAATGTATGGGTGGATCTTCTAAAAATCAAAGGGAGATCAGTAGAGGAAAGGGATCAAATGATGGGAGGTGGGGAAGAAAGGGGAAAGTACTAGGAGTGATATTGGCCAAAAAATATTGGTATATTGTGTGCCTGTACAAATATGTAACGATATATCCCATCATAATGAGCATCTATAATGCTCCAATAAAAATGAGGGAAAAAATAGGGAGGAATAGATGAACTCTAGCTAGGGCAGAGGGGTTGGAGGGGAAGAGAGGGGGCATGGGGTTAGAAATGATGGTGGAACATGATGGTCATCTTTATCCAAAGTCACATATATGAAGACAGGAATTAGTGTGAATATACTTTGTATACAACCAGAAAATATCAAAAATTGTGCTATGTATGTGTAATAAGAATTATAATGCATTCCACTGTCATATATAAATAAAACGTTGCAAAATGAAAGGAAAACAATCCTTATTCCCTATGAAGCAGTTCTCTGTTTTCCAAGATCCAATATCTGTATCACTGTTGGGAATATACTTGGATATCATTGTTTAAATTGAATGTCCTCCAAAAGGTCATGTGATGAAAACTTGGTCCCAGTGCAGAAATATTCAGAAGTGGATCATTAGGGAAGCAATCAGATCATAAGTATTCTTATCTCCTCAGTGAATTACTCTATTGATAGCCGAATGGATGAAGGACTCTTGAGAGGTGGTGGGAACTGTAGGCATGTGAGACATGGGTGGAGGAACTGGATCACTGAAGTTATGCCCTTGGAGGTTATATCTTGTGTCTCCCCACCAACCCCCACCATGATCTCCTTCTCTGTCTGCTTCATAGCTGTCATGAGCTGAACAGCTTTCTTCTGCCATACCCACGTCCCATGATGTTCTGCCTAACCCTAGGCCCAGAGCAATGAAGCTGATCAATCATGGTTTCAAAGCTCTGAAAGTGTGAGCCAAAATAAAATTTTTCTTTTTTAAGTTGTTTATGCCAAGTATTTTTGTCACAGTGGAAAAAAGCTGACCAGCACACTGACCACCCTCTACTTCCACAAATTTCCTTCCCTCATTTGGACCTCTGACATATTCATGATCAGACATTTTGGCACTCTCCCTTTAGTGTTTATTCCTTTAGCAAAGGAATTGGTAAATTTGCATTTTAAATGTGTTTTCCTTAAAACCCTAAATTTGAATGCTGAGATCATGCCTTATTAATATTTATATTCCCAGGACATGGTACTAGTGGGATTTCAATTCCTTTCTCCAGTTTTCCTCCTCTCCATTCAATTCGTGGTGAAGTCTCTTTCTACACACAGATCTTTTCATGTTATTCCATCACTTACAAACCTTAATTAAGCCTTCATCATAACAGATACGTTATGAAATCCTTAGCATGACACAAGAGGCCCTTTAATATTTGGCCGAAAATCATCCCTTCTCACCCTTGGCATATCTGGAATAGTTTCCCAAATACACCATCTGTTATCAAAAACATCTCTCTTTATGCTACTCAACTCTGTCTCGTTCATCTTTGCATTGTTAACATCTAGAAAGTTGCTTAGAAAATAGGGATATTAAATGAGTTTTTGATTAAACAAATAAATGAAAGACTCAGTACTGTGCCAAGCTACACTATTATACATGTGAACAATGAATAGTTATAACAACATATTTCTGCTTTCAAACTGACAACTCACTGTTTTCATGGAATTGAAATTTTGACAACATAGGAAATTCTACCAAAGAATCCTAAAGTAATGATAGAAGCAAGGATAAATCATGAATTGAGAAATGTTTCCTTTGAGGTACCTGTGAGATTTCAGTCGATTCAGAGAGTTTTAAAAGTTAAATCATCTTTTAGCCTAAAAACAATATTCTTGTGAATGTTTTCTTTTCTGACATGTTATAGATACAAGAAATGAATTCTTATTTAGTGAGAGAACAAAGAAGCAAATTTTAATGTACTGTGAGTAAAAATGTAATGTTACTTTTCTGCATAAAAATATTAATTATAATATCGGATTTTTATTTTGTTATACAGTACCACATGTTTCCATGTCATATGTTTCATACCAAATTCACTACAGTTTCTATCTGCTTTTTGATGCCCAGAAGATGTTTCTCTTCCATTCTTGTGAAAGCATCCTTCTCCCATACATCATTCCTCAACTTCATGAGCAGATCTGTAACTTATTAAGTAACCAACACATTACATCTCTTTGTTGATATGGATGGCTCAGGTTTGGGAATTTTGCCACAGATGGTATGATCGTAGTATATAGCAGATTTCTTGCTCATATTACAGAGTTATTTTTTCTGTTTCTTATTAAAATTTCATGAAGCAATTTTCTTATCTGAATGAGAAAATGTATCAAAGATATGGTATCAAGGAAAGAAAAGGAATATGTCTCCAAATGTTTTACTTGATACTAGGATGTTTATTCATAATCACACTTTAACAATATGAAACCAGTAAACTTGTATTTGTTGATTTAAGATGATGGTGATCCAGATTTTGAAAAGCAAGTTATTCAAACCATAACAAGTCCCAAAAAATAAGCTACACACTAAAACTTTGTGCAATGTAATATAGACAATGCAATAAACAAAGCACTATAAAAACTGGTGGTTGTCATTTTCTGATATTAATTGAAAAGTCAATATTTAGTTTCTCACTATTAAGTATGAAATCAGCTTTATTTTGTTTTGGTTTTTTTTATAGATTCACTCTAAATTGAAGATGTTCCCCATATTTCTAGTCTACTGACAGTTTCTGTTGGGAATTGGTTTTGGATTTTGGCAAGTAATCTTTATCTTATTTTCATGTAGTTTTTTGCATGTTATTGTTATGGATTACATTAATTGATTTTTGGATATTTTGATTTTTATATTAGGGATAAATCCAATTTTGTTATTATTGATCATCTTCCTTTGTAAATACATAATGGATATTATATCCTTGCATGCTAAAAATTACTTATTTTTGATGAATGAAAATAACATCATATCAAAATATATAAATAAAAAGAACAAATAAAAAATTAAAAATAACAGATCAGAATGCATGTATATATTAAAGTTATAAATATTAAACAGCATTTTAAAAAAAATTATATTGAAAGAATCTATGTAAGCAAAAAATAGTAACCAATTTCAGACTTTTATAAAAAAATAGGATGGTAAGTTTTGATGCAGGAGGTTTTCAACATAATAAAAATCTTATAACAAATCCTTAAAACTGAGTTTTTATTTTTAGCTACTGAATGAAAACTTCTGACCTAAAATTATCTCTCTTCTCTGAAACCCATTTCATGAACCTCCATCTTTTTCTTTTCTATTTTACTTCTAACTGAATTTTTGTGGATGACTGAGCTCAGATGGTTATAAGAACTTTGTACCAGAAACCTGTGTGAAGGAAACACACACACACACACACACACACACACACACACACACACAAACCACAGAAGGCAAATGGAGAATAATTTAGTTGTTATCTTCTAATCAGTTCCCCTTCTGAGGAGAAATGAGGACAAAACTGTAAATGACTCTAGACTACAACATAAGTGATTTAAGATAACCATAAGGAAGATTTCCCTGATGGGCAATGGCTGTTAAACACTGAAATTGAGTTCCAAAAAAAAAGAGGTTGTAGAACAGACTAGAAAAGGATTATCTTTAATATAATGTGGCTTACCAATATTTTTTTGAATGATAGTTCTGCTAAATAAAAATTGTGTGTGTGTGTGTGTGTGTGTGTGTGTGTGTGTGTGTGTGTTTTGGGGATACATCACACAAAATTTTCACTTCTTAATTTCTCTCTCTTTTTTTGGAACTGGGGATGGAACACAGAGGTGCTTAACCACTGAGACACATTTTCATCCCTTTTTAATATTTTATTTACAGGGTCTTGCTGAGTTGCTAAGGGCCTCCCTAAGTTGCCGAGGATGACCTTGAACTCGTAATGTTCCTTCCACAGCCTCTCAAGCCACAGGGATTCACTCCTCACTGAACCTATATTTTAAGTTCTCATATTCATGCTATATTCCTTAAAAAAATAACTGCAAAATGAACATTGATTAAGGTCATTTTTTGATATTGTTGGGTTTTTAAAGTTTTATTATTATGTCCAAAATATTATTTTAAGTATACCTAATGCATTTTATTTTAAATATCTTTAGCTTTAAATTTTACTACTGCCATGGTTTAGATATGAGATGTCCCACAAAAACTCATGTGTGAAACAATGTGAGAAAGCTTCCAGATGAAATGTTTGTTTGGGTTATGAGAGTCTTAACCCAATGGGTGCATTAATCCACATGAATGGATTAACTAGGTGATAACTGTAGGCAGGAAGGGTGTGGTGGTTCATGGGGGCGGAGGTACATGCCTTTGGAGTATATATTTTGTTCCTGGTCAGAAACAGTCTCTTAGCTTCTTGGTAGCCATGTCTTGCTGGCCATGACCTGTTTTTCTCTATCACACTTTTCTGCCATGATTTTCTGCCTTACCTCTGACCCAAAGCAATGGAGTCAGTTATTTATGGTCTTAAATCTTTGAAACTGTGAGCCCCCCAAATAAATGTTTTCTATTCTAACAATTGTTCTTCTCAGGTCTTTTGGTGACAGGGATGAAAAAGCTGACTAAAGCTGCTATTATGTGAATGAAAACAATACTTTTAAAATAATCCTTTCAGATTAGCCCCTTTTCCATTACTATGAGAAACTATTTGAGGCTGGATAGTGTAAAAAAAAAAGATTTATTTAGCTCAGAATTTTGGAGACTGAAATAGTGAACACTGTGGTGCCAGCTCTGGTGAAGGTCCACTTGGCTTAGTCACATCATGAAAGAGGGCATCATGGTGGGAAAATGTACAAAAGGGATATATCACAAGTCAAGACAGGAAACCAAAGTTCAGAGGTATTCTTGCTCTTTTATAACAACACCCCCTCAAGAAAACTAAACTGGGCTCCCATGTGAACTGTGTGGATCTCTTCCTAAGGTGATGCCCTTCCCCTAGGCTTCACCTCTTGGTGAAGGGTCCACCAGGGACTTAAAGGGTCCACCACCTTTTAACCACCACACCAGGGACTCAGCTTCCAACACAAGAATCTTTGAGGAACATACTTAAACCATATCCAAATCATAGCAACTAATAATTTACTTCTTTTTATTTTTGAAGATTTTAAAAGATGTATTTACTCCCAAATCCATATTTATAATGGATTACAGTCATAGATGTATTCTTGTTTCCTTAGAGAGCAACACTTGGATACAAGGCAAGCCAAATATTAATATGAAAATATAAATTATCTGGATAAGATTTTTCTTTAGCTTTGTCCAGTTTCCATTTCTTTTTTTTTTTTAATTTTTAATATTTATTTTTTAGTTGTATTTGGACAAAATACCTTGATTTTATTTATTCTTTTTTTTTGTGTGTGTGATGCTGAGGATCGAACCCAGGGCCTCATATGTGCTAGGTGAGTGCTCTAACACTGATCCACAACCCCAGCCCACAGTTTCCATTTCTTGTGATTGGAAATAACATTTCAATCAAACTGGTGATTATAATCACCTCCTCTCAGAACTCCTGTTCTGAGGGGATGAATGGATAATAGTTTGAGAAGCATATACTTCAGTGTTCTCACTACCTGTGAACAGTTCTCCTCAAAACAACTTTCTTTTTCTTAAGGTTGCTTACTTTCTTGCAGATTTTCCAAGGTTTATTATGGATGGACTCTATCAAGTACAGCAATCTTCTAGCTATATGCTTTGTGCATCATTATTTGTTTGCTTAGACATGAGCATAAATATTTTTGAAGTCTACTATAATAGAAAGTTTAGAAAAACAGTGTTTGAGACAATGTTTTAAGCAATGTTTTTTTTTAAGAGATTTTTTTCTAAGGAAAAAGTAGAATATTTTAATAGCAATACTGTTTGCATTGCATTTTTTAATAACAATACCTTTTTGGTATAGCTGAGAAATGAGATTTTTAAAAAATTTTCTTAAGGGGAATGAGCAATGAAATGTCAGCAATGAAACAAATTTTCTAGGAAAGGAGAATAGATAGAGATATCATATATTTATAAGCTTTGAAATCAACTCTAATATATTGAAAATGAAGAAAATACTCAAGAATGGATATTTTTTGCAGAAATACTACAGTTCATTAGGCAAACACAAAGTTTATCAATACATGGGAGAAAAATTCTGTAATTAGAAAAATGGAGTTAGTAAGAAATTTTAATAATGAGTAATTTACTGAGATTCATCTGTTGAGACTCATCACCTGTTTCTTGTTTCTCCGTCCAATTTCCCTCCTTCTACCCACTCTCATGCAAACAAAAAATTCTCCAAAGGTTTACTTACAAGTAATTTCCAGGCTAAGTGGGATTCAGTTTACATGGTTACACTGAGAACAAAATAATTAGTAGTAAATCCATAAATTTAAGGAAAACTACATTTCTATCACTCGTAAACATCATGAATGTGGTATAATAATAATAAAAAAATCTCAGAAATATTCCCCTCCTTATACTTGTTCTAAAATCAGCAAGTTTTACAAGGGATTTTTTTTCCTGCTCTTTTCTTTATGGGGATATTCTTATTTAATTGTGACTCCTTCTACCTGGAAAATTATTTTTCTTCTAATCCACCATTTTTAGGCTATCTTTACTTTGACAGCGAATACAGCCTGGCCCAATTCATACATTACTTCATTTCATCCAGTTTTACTGATAATCTATAAAATGCTAGATACTTTGCTAGTTCTAGAGCTATAGAGCTGTAACTAAAGCTATAACTCATGGTTTTCTTGTAAAGAACCTAGGTGCAGTATGTGGGATGGATACATCAATAGGAAATAATACAACCAAGGGGGTAAGATGCTAGCACAGGTAACTAGAAGCAATAGGAAAGAAACTAAAATAAGGCTACATCTTACAAGACCACTAAAAGGAAATGTACCTTAATCTAAAATAGTATGTTAAAAGGAGTTAGAAGAAATACTAATGTATTGTATTGGAAAGAAGGAGTAAGGGATATACCAATACTTGGCAAGAATGGAGATCCATTTTGTTTAGATTTTTGGTTGTTGTTGTTTTTCCCCCATAGGAAACACAGGTAATTTGCTATAGATTTATCTCATTGCAAGTGCACAAGTTTTAGAGACAATGTTAGAAGGATAGGTAAAGAATGACTCTTGCTTTGGACTTTGTAATATGAACTAATTAAAGGACATTGGACAGGGATGTGATACTCTATTTATCAATTGTAATACCTTGCTAAATTGTATATTTTTGCTAAGCATCACCTTTTTAATCTGAAAATAAAAAGGATATTAATTACTAAATTCAATAAAGAAAATATTCAGAATGGATTGTTGTGAGATTAAGGAATGTGAGCATTCCAACACCAGTCTCTGGAATGTCATTATCCATTTCTATAAAGAACACGGTGATAGTTGTCTCTCTATCATAATTCTTCTCTCTCATGATAACTCATTCTCTCCATAAGCATAGGGTGACAGCACCCATGCCGGGAGTGAATTAACATGAACATTTATGTGCTTAGGAAAGGAAACATATCATTTCAAAATAGCTATTTCAAAGGAAGAGCATGTATGGCATGAATTGTATAGCTTGATCTAAAAATCCAAGCATAAATAGTGTTTCAAGAAACCTTAATTCTGCTGTTTTGTTATACAAGTACAGAAGTGATATGTTTGCTCGAGCTATCCTGGTTAAGAATGCTTCCTAGCACTGAGCAGATATAAAAATATCTTTATAGGTAGATAGATTGTTAGTTTCCAAGTCTGCTTGTCAGGTTGAATGATATTTAAGTGTGAAGATCAGCCGTGAAGTTGTTCACATTACCAGTTTCTCTTTCTTGCCTATAATTTTCACAAGTCAAAGTCAATGAACCAGATAAATGAAAATGTGGATGTGTGCGTTTGCATATGTGTACATTTTGTTCCCTTTCCTACAATATCTTCTTCTCTCATTGATTTATTCCCCTTAAATTAGTGCTGAAAACCACAAAGACTGAAAAATTCTTTCTCATAAACACTTTTTGCTTGACTCCAAATTAGGCTTTGAAGGAGAAAAGAACATTTCAAATGCTTTCAGAAAAGGAAGATTCCTGTGTGGAAGCTTTAATATTTTTTTCAAAGCTATGCCTAAGGAAATGTTCGGAAAATTAGCAACTGGACAGGACAGTTGAAAGCATCTCCCTTGTGGAACATGGCGTTAATTTCAGGCAAATTTAACTGTGTGATTGAGTGGTGATTAAGCAGTGTAGAGACTGCTCGTCGTGGGTTAAAATAATTTGTAAGGCTTAATTAATTGCTACAACAACTGATAGCCCTGTCAAATTGCAAGTAAGTTCATTGATCTTAAAATTCAGCTGAGCTCGAGAAAGACTGACAAAATAATTTGTAGACTGTGACAGAGAGAGACAGCTAGAGATAAGTAACGAGTGTGAAGGTAAAGTAGAGAATATACCCCCAGAAGAGATAAAACAGGATGGCATTTTCAAAGGAAATATGCCTACATTTCTCTAGAGACAAGACCCCAGGAACCAAATACCTATCCTTCTCATGTATTGTACATGAGAAAATTTTTTTTACTTTAAATGACTTCCTACTTTTCAGTTTATACACAGCACATAATAAATAGATCAGATTCTGTACCAAACTTGTTTAATTTCAAGTTTTGAAAGTAGAAATATACACACATTTGGACTGAGCTTAAGGAATGAAGTGCCTTCTTTTATATAAGCTGACAAATCTCAGGCTTCTATGTGATTCTCCCAAGGATGGAATAAGTTGCTGCATTCCTCTTTTTATGTTAAGGTCAAGTGGATATATTTTGTGCTGTACTTTGGAATCTTTTTTGGAATCTTCCTGGTACCCTAAGAGAGGTCCACCCCTGACAGGTGATCTCTCACCTTTCATTGATAGAATGAGTAACAAAGGGAAACAAGGGACAATTTCCCCACTTCTCCCAAGATTTATAGAAGCCAGTTCTTGACCTAAATGTCTGAGTTATAGCACAGCAGTTCTAATCATTTTAGCTACACCTATAATCTGCAGCAATCCTGAAGCCCAGTTTCTTAGGGAAAGCATTACATCATCCACAGAGAGGGCAAAAGGAATCACATGAGCTATGTTACATTGGAAGATTTGCAATAAGCCATGGAGTACATAAACAGTAATGAACTTGAAAATAATAATAAGAAAGGAGAGGTAGCCAGTAGAAATCTTGTAGAAAAGGATAAAACACAGGTACTTCATATCAGACACCATTTAAGGACTGTGTCAGATGATCTCAGTCGTCTCATTGTTCTCCAGGCTCTGGGGTCACACTTACATCCCAACTCATGGCTGTAGTGATTATCTCTGTAAGTTCTTTTCCAAGACTATCTTTAGAAAAAAAAATCATATCTGTGGTCTTTCAGAAGATGATATGTAAGATTGATCAGTCACACTCGACGCAAGCAATTGATCCTTGAATTGACTTTTCTACTTCTCTGTCCTTTCCTTTTTGCTCTCACTTCTGGACTCCGACATTGTCCTCCACTGCAAACTAGATGAATGTGGCCATTGCCTTTAGTAAATAAAATTTATAGGTGGCCACTGATTTGGATTGAGCTTCTGCATTACGTCTCAATGCATCAACCGAAAATGGAGTCACTCATACTAAAAGTTCATGTCACTAAACCAAAACTTAAGCTGTTTACCTCTAAGATATGACCTTCTGAGAAACGATAAGACATGATAACTAATTTCCAAATCAGGCCAGTTTTCTGAAAATGATAGGAGAGTCACATCCACATATCAAAAAGAGGCTCATTCAGGGGCTGGTGATGTAGCTCAGTTGGTAGAATGCTTGTCTTACATGCACAAGGTCCTGGGTTCAATCCCAGCACCACATTTAAAAAAAAAAAAAAAAAAAAAAAAAAAAGCTCATTCAACCTGAACTAACATAATGAGTAAATACCCTCTGCTTTAACCTGTACAAGGAAAGAACTTGAAGACCCTTAATAATTAACCAATCTCCTCCTTTTTTGCACTATACTGTCTCCTTGACAATGCTCAAGTGTTATGGTTTGAGTATAAGATGTCCCCCAGTATCCAAAGCAGCAATGTTCAGAGTAGAATGATTAGATTATAAGAACTATAACTTAATCTGTCCCTCCTAATTTGAATGAACTATAACTATATGATTGGACGGTAACTGTAGGCAGGTGAGGTATGGCTGGAGAAGTGAGTCATGGGAGTCATGGCCTGGAAGGATTCATCTTTCCTATGGCCCTTTCCCCCTTCCCTATCTCTGCTTCCTGGCTGCCATAATGTTCTGTCTTATCTTGGGCCCAGAACAATGAAATCAGCCCACCATGGACTAAATTTCTGAATCATAAACCAAAATAAACTTTTCTTCTCCTCTACATTGTTTTTGTCAGGTACTTTGGTCACAACAACACAAAACTGACTAACACATCAAGCTACCTTACAAAAATTGACTGTTTCATTATTCCAAATAAAGCACATTTCCAGATTTCACAAATGAGATGCTGCCCAATTCATGAATCACTCACAAAAGCTAATTAGATCTTTAAAACTCAGCTTGTTGAAATATTGTTCTTAGATAACTTGCATCTGATTTCTAGCAACACATAGTGAAATATAACTCCTCTTAGAATAAAAAGAAAAAACTCCTTAAATTAAAATGGATTAGTGATGTACCCATAAGATGCAAGAACTAAAACTAAAACACTATGACTTATTTCTCCCCGCTTTGTTACCAGAAATTGAACCTGGGGACACTTAACCACTGAGCCACATTCTCAGCCCTTTTTATTTTATTTTTATTTTGAGACAAGTTCTTGCTAAGTTGCTTAGGGCCTTGCTAAATTGCTGAAGCTGGCTTTGAACTTGTGATCCTTCTGTCTCAGCCTTCTGAGCCACTGGGATTATAGGTGTGTGCCACAGCTTCCGGCCTTATGGTTTCTTTTTATTGAAACTTATAGTTCCTCATCTTCCACGGTATTAGGGAAGTACCCAAGAGTTCTGAATTCCTTGTATATTTGACTGGATAAAGTATTTGGAAAATAACAATTATTTTATACTATTAGTTTCCAAAGAAAATGTATCAGGTGTGTGAACTGCTGAGGCTTGACATAGCTAGGTCAATTTGTATCTTTTTGTTTATCAATGCCTCTTTGGAGTAAGAAACCTTAGTTCTGGTGCATCCATTCATATACTTAATGATAATCATTAACGGTCTCAATGGTTGGAACATACACATAGTTTAGAAGCCATAGGCTATGCTGTTATCTCTTCTATTCATTTCTCATATTCTTACTTGAGAGTCAACTTGCCTGAAGGACTTCTTTCCACTGGTGTGAAACCAAAGTTTTTATTTCTCGTTTAAACTGGCAGTGCACTACTTTTCTTCACGAATAGCTTTCCAGTAGAGTGTTTTGAATTCTCCGAGGAAGAGTCAAAATCTAAGAGAATTTAATGAACTGGGACCCTCTGAATTTTAGCATAAATATGTATAATTTCAATGAATGCTCTGATTTAAAGAAGGCAAGATCAATGAACTAAGAAAAATATGAGACATTTGCAAAAATTGCAGTGAATGTTATTTTTTGGTCCTTGACAATACTTTGAAGATGTGGTAAAGCTCCTTAGAGAGTGTCATGTTGAATTATAAGCATGGAAAAATAAATTAACAATAAAACATATCATTATAGATTTATTACATTTATTTGTTCTAGTTCTAGTAAATTACTGGAATAAAGCTTTGGGTATATAGGCCTTTGAATGGAAAAGAAAATATGTGATGTTACAGATAACATAATAATGCTTTACTTTTTAAAGTTTTGATTAATGATTTGTTTGTTAATTTATATAAGATACATTTATTAGGAAACACTGAAATCCCAGAATCATCTTTGACATTAAAATGACAAAAGCAACTTAATAATTTCAATCCTCAACTTCCTAATGTCTAATATCTAGTATCCAAACAAAAATTAAAAGTGATTGTTCATTATAGCACAGTTATGATCAATTTGTATGAAGAAGGCTTTCAGGTCACAAGGTAGAAGTCTTAAAAGATAAATTGGAAACATTTTTGGGCATATTTAGGGTTTTAGGTTTGGAGACTATGTTATATTCCAAATAACATTAACAGCCATGCTGGTGTTAAATAGAATCATCCAGGTTAAAATTGGAAAGTCAATGTTTATGACTGGAATAAATGTCAAAAGGTCACATGCCTCAAATGAGGCATGACAGACAGGAATATAATATAGAAAGCTAAACTAATGAATAAGATTGTGAAATCTTTGAGAAATACTGAAATCCTTTTTTAGATAAGGGAATATTGTGATTAGGCTTGTTCTTAAAGAAGTCTTTTGGTCAACATGTAAGAAAGACTGAAATAGAACCCCATTGCAAAAAAAAAAAAAAAAAGACCAGTTAAACATCTGGTTCTCTAATGTAGGCAAAAAAAAAAAAAAAAAAAAAAAAAAAAAAAAAAAAAAAAGAATACTAGCAAGAAAACAGTGGAAGTGAAAATAAAGAATCAAAAAATCAATAGGATAGATATTAGAACAGAAAGTTGGTGATGGAGTTAAGGAAGTCATTGAGATAATGTTATTCAGGATGAATAGTAAGTTTCTGGCTGAAGCAACCTGATGGTGAGTGTTGATAAACCTCAAGAAATATAGTAAAATCAGGCTTAGGAGGATGATTGGTAGCAAGGAGCAATTATGAGTTCATTTTAATATGTAGAATTTTGTCACAGGCTAGCCATGGGCTGTGTGTGTGAGCTGTGAGCATTTTGAGTGCAGAGCAGACTGGACTGATGTTGTTGCCCTGTCTGGGCAGTGCACATATGTGTCTTTTTTGCTCCTTCTGTCTTTTGATCCGACACGGCACCTCAGATGCATGTGACTTGCCAAGATGTTAACCAACCTGCTGACCACAAGACATTATGAAGCTAGACTCAGCCCCCCTGAAATCTGACTCTTTGCCTTATTTGGAAAAAACATTCCATGGAACCTCCCTTTATGTGTCCCCCCTCCTATATAAGAATAAAGAATTCAGGTGGTTCTTTGACACCTAAGGTCGAGAGTTGTCACCAGACCCTAAGAAAAAGGTACTTTCTGTCTCTGTGTATAATTATTTTGTGCCAATCTAAATTCACCTGGAGTGACCCTGAATGATCTAGTCATGTTTTGCGGCAGAATTTGAGATATGTTTTGGAAAATGCACATGGGAATGATTATAAATGCATGACTCTGAATTCTGAGAGAGTAAAATCCAAGACATGCATTAGGAGGTCAACTGCATTTACGGGATAGCTGGAAATTTTAAATGGATAAAGTTTCCTACATGGAGTTATAAATTTAAAAAGTGTAATGGAGAATAGAGGATTTTAGGAAATTTGCATTTGAAATCTGAGTATAGCAAGGACACTTTGTTAAGAACACTGAGAAGAAACAAGTATAGTGATAAATATCGATGGTTATGATAATAATGATTACCAAGCACTAGAATTTAGCATGTCTTAGACACTGAGTTACATGTTTTATATTTATGTGTGTTTCTTACTCAAATGCTGCAATTAATATGTAATTATTATCTATTCTTACAAATGAGAAAACTAGGGCTCAAAATGATTGTCAATTCATATGAAAGCGCAATTTATGTGAAGTATATTAGGTGGGGCAGATGGCATTTTCCAAAGAAAGCTGCAATAATATTTTCCTTTCTAAATGTTTTCCTAAAAACTGGCAACTCTTCCATTAAGAAGCCTATGTCCCATTATTTTGAATCTGGGTTACCTTTGGTGTTTGCCTCCACCAAGAAAGTAAGGTAGAAAAAATACTATGTGACTTCAGAGACTAGGTGATGAAAGTATCATGCACTTTTCTGTGTTCTGCTGGGGTGGTCCACAGTCACCTTGGTGTAGGAAACCCCAAGCATCAGGTGTAGAGGTTTGCACAGGGACAAATTGTAACCTCTGGTGCACAACTCAGTTGAACTAACTCCCTGACTGTAACACCGATTTGGTAGTCAGGTAAGAGAACTGTTGTTGTTTTAAGATACTAAGTTTTGGGTTGCATGTTTATGCAACAATAGACAAATGATAAAGATTTTGACACCTATAAGTGGAGAGTAGACACAAAAATGTCTAAAATGGACAGCATTGGCTTTGAGACTGTGGAATAAGTGAAAGCTGAGAATGCCTAATGAAGCCTCTTAGGAAAAACCTAAAGTACCCATAGTCAGCTATTGGTGAAAGCAAAAAAGTAAGAAAAGTATGGCAACATTTGGTGGGAAGGGACTCCATGTTATGTACCGAATGTTAATTTTTTTTTTCTATCCTAGATACAGGTTATATCCTAGATACAGGTTCATTGTAAGAGAGGCAATATGAAAATATTTTCTCTTATCCTGAGCCTTTTCTTTCCAGTGACTCTTTTTAATCACTTAACAGTGACTTTCAAAAAAACAGAAGTTCTCAATTTTGATTAAGTAAAATTTATTATTTTTTTCTTTTACTGTGGATGCACTTAGAGTTGCATGTAAGAAGTTATTGCCATATCTAAAATTACAATTGTTTTGCCTGTGATTTCTTTTTTTTTTAAAGAGAGAGAGAGAGAGAGAGAGAGAGAGAATTTTTTAATATTTATTTTTTAGTTTTTGGTGGACACAACATCTTTATTTTATTTTTATGTGGTGCTGAGGATCGAACCTAGTACCCTGCCCCTGCCTGTAATTTCTTTTAGCAGTTTTATGCTTTGCTTGTGTGTGTGTGTGGGTGTGTGTGCTCGTGCATGCACTCATGCATAATCTATTTGAAATAAATGTGTATGTTATGAGAACTGGACTCAGGGTTTGTATTGTTTGTTTTGTTTGTATATTTATATCCAATTGTACCAGCACTATTTTTTTAAAAGATCACCTTCTCTTTATTGAATTGCTTTTGCCCATTTGTTGAAAATCCATTGACTATAAATGGCTCTATTTCTGAACTTTTATTATCTTGCATTTTTACATTTTCTACTCTTCAACAATACCATACTTTTTCAATTGCTTTAGCCTTATTCTAAATCTTGAAATCAAGTAGTAATAGTACTTCAACTTTCTTCTTCTGCTGAAATGAAATCATTTTGTCTTCTAGTTCTTTGCTTTTTATATAAAGTCTAATATAAAATTGATTATAGTTTAATATTAACTTGAAAATTTCTGATATTTAGCGGAATTTTGTCATATTTATCACTTTGGAAAAAAGTAATATCTTAAAAATTATCAAATCTTCAATCCACATAAGTAGTACATTTTTCATTTGATTTGCATAAGCAAATTTGAATTTACTTAACAGAGTTTTATAGTTTTGAGTGTACAGAATTTGCATGTATTTTGTAGCTCATATTTTTGGCACTATGTAAATGATAAGTTCATTATTTCTAAGATTTCATTGCTATTATAAAATACAGAATTGGTTTTTACATTTTGATTTTGTAACCTGTAATCTTGCTAAACTCACTGACTTATTGTATTTCTTTAGACATTTTGAATATTCCTCAGAGGCAGTTTTGTTAAGGCAAATGGAGACACTTTTATTTCTTTCATCTAAAATACCATGCTATCATTTTCTTTTGCTTAATCTATTGCTCTGGATTGGATTGTCAGAGAACATTGAATAGTGGTGTTAATGTTGCCCAGTATGGCTTCCTTACCATTTTCTTTAGGTAATTTAGGAAGAAAGCATTAAGTATTTCACCATGCCAGATGACACTAGCTGTAAGTTTAAGGTAGATTCCCTTTCACAGATTGAGGAAGTTGTTTCTTATTCTAAATTTTTTGAGAATGTCTATCATGAATGGGTGTTGAATTTGGTCAAATACTTTTTCTTAATCTATTGTGATGCTCATGCTATTTTTCCTTCTCAATATTGTTGATATAGTAAGTTTTTTATTTTCATACTAAAAATAATCTTGTATTTCTATAATAAACCAATTTTGCTGTATTATCATATGCATGTATATCTAAATATATATTCCTTTTATATTGTGTTTATTGTATTTAATACTAACATTTTATTAATGTATTGCACCAAATCCTAACACTGAATAAGAAATTTTGCATGTATATAAGAGTAGTTGCTGATAGACCAACAGATTCTTTTTCTTTGTAATGTCTTTCTGGTTTTAATGTAGGAGGAACGGTTGTTTCAGTGAGTGAGGGTGTTTCCTCCTCTTCAGTTTTCTTAAAGAGTTTCCATGGCATTGCTTTTTATTCTTTCTTAATATTTGCTAGAAATAACCAATGACAACTTCTTTGCTTCTCATTTATTTGTAGGAAAGTTTTAAGCTATAAATTCAATTTCTTTATGAGATTTATTTATTTATTTGATTCTTTTTTTATTATTAGTTGTTCAAAACATTACAAAGCTCTTGACATATCATATTTCATACATTTGATTCAAGCAGATTATGAACTCCCATTTTTACCCCGTATACATATTACAGATTCATATCGGTTCCACATCCACTGATTTACATATTGCCATACTAGTGTCTGTTGTATTCTGCTGCCCTTCCTATCCTCTACTATCCCCCCTCTCCTCCCCTCCCCCTCCTCCCATCTTCTCTCTCTACCCCATCTACTGTAATTCATTTCTCTCTCTTGTTTTTTTCCCCTTTCCCCTCACTTCCTCCTATATGTAATTTTGCATAACAATGAAGGTCTCCTTCCTTTACCATGCAATTTCCCTTCTCTCTCTCTTTCCCTCCCCCCTCTCGACCCTGTTTAATGGTGATCTTCTTCTCATGCTCTTCCTCCCTATTCTGTTCTTAGTTGCTCTCCTTATATCAAAGATGACATTTGGCATTTGTTTTTTAGGGATTGGCTAGCTTCACTTAGCATAATCTGCTCTAGTGCCATCCATTTCCCTGCAAATTCCATGATTTTGTCATTTTGTAGTGCAGAGTAATACTCCATTGTGTATAAATGCCACATTTTTTTTAATCCATTCATCTATTGAAGGGCATCTAGGTTGGTTCCACAGTCTAGCTATTGTGAATTGTGCTGCTATGAACATCCATGTAGCAGTATTCCTATAGTAAGCTCTTTTAAGGTCTTCAGGGAATAGTCCGAGAAGGGCAATAGCTGGGTCAAATGGTGGTTCCATTCCCAGATTTCCCAGGAATCTCCATACTGCTTTCCAAATTGCCCGCACCAATTTGCAGTCCCACCAGCAATGTACAAGTGTACCCTTTTCCCCACATCCTCGCCAGCACTTGTTGTTGTGTGACTTCATAATGGCTGCCAATCTTACTGGAGTGAGATGATATCTTAGGGTGGTTTTGATTTGCATTTCTCTGACTGCTAGAGATGGTGAGCATTTTTTCATGTACTTGTTGATTGATTGTATGTTCTCCTCTGAGAAGTGTCTGTTCAGGTCCTGGGCCCATTTGTTGATTGGGTTAATTGTTATCTTATTGTTTAATTTTTTGAGTTCTTTGTATACTCTGGATATTAGGGCTCTATCTGAAGTGTGAGGAGTAAAAATTTGTTCCCAGGATGTAGGCTCCCTATTTACCTCTCTTTTTGTTTCTCTTGCTGAGAAAAAAAACCAATGGTACAGAATAGAGGACGCAGAGACTAATCCACAAAGTTACAACTATCTTATATTTGATAAAGGGGCTAAAAACATGCAATGGAGGAAGGATAGCATCTTCAACAAATGGTGCTGGGAAAACTGGAAATCCATATGCAACAAAATGAAACTGAATCCCCTTCTCTCGCCATGCACAAAAGTTAACTCAAAATGGATCAAGGAGCTTGATATCAAATCAGAGACTCTGTGTCTGATAGAAGAAAAAGTTGGCTCCAATCTACATATTGTGGGGTCCGGCTCCAAATTCCTTAATAGGACACCCATAGCACAAGAGTTAATAACAAGAATCAACAAATGGGACTTACTTAAACTAAAAATCTTTATGAGATTTAAAGCTATTCAGATTATTTCCCCTTCATTTATATCTTAAATTCACTGTGTCTATTTATATTGTCAGATTGATTAACATAAAGTTTAGATTACTCTTCTACTGCTGTGTAAGCCATTGTGCCAATATGTAATGCTTAAAACACCAAAAGTTTATCTCATATTCCTTTGGGTTCGGAATTCAGGAGCAACTTAGCAAGATGATTTAGGCCTAAGTGTCTCAGATGATATCAATCACCAGAGGGCTTGATGTGTCACAGTATTCAGTTCCAAGATGGATCACTCACATCGCTGTTGGGAAAAGACCTCAGTTCCTTGATGATTCTTGGCAAGAAGACTTAATTCTTCAAACTTGTGTCTCTTCATAAGCTTCTTAAGAGCTTAAATGTCCTTACAACATGAAAACTTCTCCACAGTAAGTGACCCAAGAAAGAGACAAGAGATGTAAACATATTTGTTTTTCACAATCTAGCCACTACATATGCTCCACCTCATTTCTATGTTATACTATTAATTAGAAGCTAGTTACTAAGTGAAATTCTCTTAGAAGGAGTAGGCATAAGATTTTACCTTTAGAAAGCTGTGAACAAAGTTTTATCAACATATTTTTATATTATTACAGTTATTCATACTGATACTTTTGTAATCTTCTGTTATTGCATGATCAATTTGGCTAGAAATGGATTCCATTACACAACAACTTTCTAAATTGATTTTATATATTGCTTTTATTTTCTGCGTTATTTCTTTTGCTTTTATCTCTATCTTATTTCTTTTTCAAATTCTGAATTTGATCTCCCTTTCTTTTGTTTTCTTTGTTTGAGTGGAATACTAGATCACTGGTTCAAGACCTTCTACTTTTCAAATATAGGCATTTAGTGCCCATAAATACCCCTCTAAGCCCCATTGTAAATATATCCCATATATTTTGGTATTTATTTTCATTATGTTCTACATACTTTCACATTTTCCTTTCTTCTTTGACTATGAATTGCTTAGAAATGTATTTCACCTCCTTATATTTGGAACTTTTAAAATATCTTGTTATTCATTTTGAATATAAATATCTTGCAGACAGAGAGCATACTTAGTATAGTTTGAGTCTTTTTAAATCTACTGAGTGTAATTTTATCACTGGGAATGTGGTGTGTCCTAGTAAAAGTCCTATATGGTCTTGAAAAGAAAGTTAAATCTGCATTGTTTTGTGGCATACTTCATAAATAACCATCAGGTTAAATTATTTTCTATGTTGTCACTGATTTAATGTCAGCATTGTCTATCAATTACTGAGGGAGGGATGTTGATGTCTCTATCTCTAGCTGTGGATTTGTGTATTTCTTTTCACAATTCTGTCAGTTTTTGCATTGTGAATCTGTCAGGTTTGTTATTTATTGAGTTCAAAGTAAGCAGGATTATTAGGTTCTTCTGATAAACTTATGAAATAACAGCCCTTAGCCTTCTCATATGTTTTTTTTTTCTGTGAAATCTAATTAATCTGATATTAATATAGTTTTGGCTGGCTACTTTTGGCATAGCATATATTTTTCCAACTTCTTATTTTGTAACTTTAAATTTAATTGAGTTTCTGTATTCAACACATGGTCAAGTACATATATTTTTTCAATTTCTCAATATCTACCTGTTAATTGGATTGGAGTATATACCATTTAAATTTAATGCTTTTATTGGCATGGTTGGATTTAAAATTACTATTGTAAGTTTGCTGTTACCCAAATGTCTTTTTGTTTCTTTTCTCCTATTTTTTTTGTCTTTGAAAGAATAAATAAATATTTTCTTCATTTCACTGTATAAACATTTTTACCTTATTATCTGTATTCTTTGATTTAATGGTTAGTTAGGGTTTAAAGTATACATTCTCAACTGATCTCAGGCAATGTTCAATTAATACAGCATCATCCCTTGAAGAGTCTAAGAACAATAATATCAGCATCTTCCTATTTTCCTATCCTAGATTTTTAAATTTTTGTTATACTTTTACTTCTAAGTTTTTTTTAAATCCATAAAACATTTTTACTATTTTTTCTGACATATTTTAAAGAGATTAAGGATAGATTCTATATTGGACATTTATTTGTCTGGTTACAGTTTTCTACCCTTGCCTGGTTACAGTTTTCTACCTGGTCACTTTTGTTTTGCCTCCCTAAAACTTTCTACTGTTTTAGATTTTATTCTTTTGATAATGTTTCTCAAGCTTAAGTATGTCTAAAAAGGTGTTTGCCTTCTTTTAAAAAATACATATTTTCAACTTTAGAATAGTTTTAGAGTTAGAGAAAAGTTGCAAAAATAATAAAAAAATCCATATCCAGTAGTCTCTTTATCAATATCTTATATTTGAATGGTTTATTTGTTGCAACCAACATCAATATATTATTAATAATTTTATTCCACTTTTTGATTTCCTTGACATTTTGCTTAATGTCATTTTTCTCTCGTCCAGAGTACCACACTGCATGTAGATGCCATATTCTCTCAGGCTTCTCTTCCCTGTTTTTTTTTTTTTTTCCTTACCTTTGAATTGAAAGAGTTCTTTGTCTGTTTTGGATGCAAGTGCTTTATCAGATACCCATTTTTAAAGTATTTTCTCATGTCTGTGGCAGACGCTTTCATTCTTTCATCAATGACGTTCACATAGCAAAGGTCTTTATTTTAATAAATCCCAAATTGTTTTTCCTCTTATGTTGTGTGTATTTGATGCTGAGTCTGAAAATTCATCTACAATCAAAAATAGACCTGTTGTTGTTTTTCTACCTAGAAAATTTATATTTTTTCATTTTACTTTTAGGTAATGATTAATTCTCAGCTGTTTTGGAAAAACATGTGATGTGCTTCATGTTCATTTGTGTGTGTGTGTGTGTGTGTATGTGTGTGTGTCCAGCTATAGTATCACCATTTGCAGGCCATAATTGCTTCTAGGAAATTCTGTGTCATTGCCAAAACCTGATTGAGAATATTCGTTTGGATTTATTTCTGGGTTTTGTGTTCTGTTCCCTTGAGCTATGTGTCTATATTTTCACTAAAGCTACAGTGTCCTGATTATTGTAATTTTATGGTAAACCTTGAAATTTGGTTATAAACCCTCTAGCTTTATTGACTTTAGTAATTTGAAATTTTGACTTTTTTTCCTTAACATATAAACTTTAGAATTACTTTGATCATATCCACAAATTAGCTTACCGATAATTTATTGTGATTTCATAGAATTTATACACCAAATGTTACTCTTATGACTTAAAGCATATTTTAGATCAATTTAGAGTAAAAACAAGAAAATATTTTACCTTCATTCATTATTTTTTCAACTATCCTTCTTTATGTGTATTCATATTTCATATTCATACTTACATTATTCCTGAAATACTCCTTTAATATTTTAATAAACATATCTGCTGATATATTTCCTGTTTTTGTTTCCAGATAAAGTCTTTGTTTGTCTTTTCCTTTTTAAGAACAGTAGATTTTATACAGAATTCTGGGCTGTGATTTTTTTATTTTTTTTTCATTTCAACAGTTTGGATATTTCAATACACTCTTATTATTTGCATGGTTTCTAATTAAAAACCCTCTGTAATTCTTACCCACTTCTTCTAAAGATAAGGTATGTCCCAAATTCCCCTGCTTCCTTTTAAGATTTTATTTTTATCTTTGGTCTTCACAGTTGAATATGACATGCCCAGGTGGGTTTTCATTTGATTTTTTTTTTTTTTTTTTTTGTCTTTGTTTTTGTCCTTTTTGACATACTCTGAATGTCTGGAGGAGTGTGACTCATTAAGAGGATTTTTTTCTTTTGAGGGAAAATTCAGTGAATGACACTGACTGAGCCCCCAATAAGTGTTTTTTAATAAATTATTGTCACTTCTTTCTTATGATTCTCTAATATTGCTAAAACTAAGAAAGCTCTCTAAATGTGATTGGCACAGAAGGCTTGCTTTAAATGAGATATTTTTTAGATTGCCTTTTCACTGCTGTGACTAAAAGACTTGACAAGGACTAATAGAGGAGAAAAAGTTTATTCAGGGGCTCACAGTTTCAGAGGTCTCAGTCCATAGACAGCCAGCTCCATTCCTCAGGGTTCAAGGTGAGGCAGAACAATATGGTGGAAGAGTATGGCAAGGGGAAGCAGCTCACATCATGATCAGAAAGCAGAGAGAGACTCCATTTGCCAGATACAAAATAAATATCCTAAAGCCATGCCTGATGCTCACCTTCTCCACCCACACCCTACCCACTCAGTTAATCCCATCCGGAGATTAATTCACTGATTGGTTAAGTCTCTGAAACCCAATCATTTGTCCTCTAAACCTTCTTGGATTGTCTTACACATGAGCTTTTGGGGGATACTTCACAACATCCAAACCATAATGGATAGTTATATCTATCTATCTATCTATCTACCTACCTACCTACCTTCTATCTATGTCATTTTATATGCTGTGTTATGCAGATATTTTTCCTAAATTATATGCTTATTTTATTTTTTAGGAAAAAACATTACAAGGTGACAAGTGCCACAGTAAGATGATCTGGCTGTTATAAGGCTGAAGGTGAACTCTGCTTCTAGGTTGATGGCAATAAAAACCTCAAACACAATAATAAAAAAAAAAAAAAAAAGTTCTTTAGAATCACAGGAAAAACTCAACCAGCCCTATGATTTAGAGTGGTCAGGATGAAACAGTTACTCACTCAACAATATTTATGAAGTTCCTTTTAGGTAACTAGTATTTAATAATGCATTTTCCTCTACTCACAAACAAAAACATATAATTTTACTTTTTCAATCAAGCATAAAATGGTGTATTTCTTGATCCCTGTTTGTCAAAGACTAAAACCAAAGCAGTGAAAAAATTATTAATGATAAAATTCATAAAAGTTATGAAACGCTTTTCAGAACAGTTATTAAGTTTAGAGTTAATTCTATTTCAGCAATGCATTTTTTTAAATTGATATCTTCACGGAACCATCAAAATTATCAGCACTATTTATAAGCTTAACTATTATTATCAATATTATTACTATCCGTAGTTATAATAATCTTTCTAATATGTACTAATTAATCCTAAACACACCTATAAATTATATATATATATATATATATATATATATATATATATATATATATTAGATAGATAGATAGTATTTTGGTTTTACATTTAAAATTGAAACAAAAAAGTACTTTTTTAGTTGTTGCAATTTTAAAATTGCTGTGTGTTAATTCTGAAGCTACTGGTCTCTGATGTTTGTTTATTTATTTATAGGGAACAGATGAAAGTCTAAAAAAGCAATTGAGGGCAAGATTGCCATGGACAAGGGATATCCTTTCATTGGTACAATTATGAATCCATTTGAAATGCCTTTCTTAACTCCCCCATTTTGGGTTATTCTTGGCAGGATTAAAGGACTTAAATCTGGATTAAAGGATTAGATAACTCATAAACTAGGGTTTCATCTTAGAAAAAAAAAAACATGTTCACTTAGATTTTTTTTGTTAAGGGATAAATTACTATTTATTCTTTGCAAGCATCCATTTTCTCATTTAAGTCAAGATAACAAAATATACATATATTTTTTCTCCAGTCTTTGGCTGTGTGGATCCCATGTTCCTCTTTCAAATGTTTGAATATGCCTTCAGGGCTACAGAAAGAACACTGCAATGGGGTTAAGCAATCACCATTTCTGGATAATAATGTTATCAGGCAATCATTGCTGTAAATGAGAATAATATTATGACAAAAAGAGAAAAAATAATTCAATAGAAGTAAAAAATGCTCCCTAAATACTTTGATTTCCAGGCAAAATAAAATATAGACAGCCCTTTTAACATGTTTTTATTTTCACCATAAAGACTTTGCTAAGACTTGGATTTAAAAATAATATCCTCAGGACAGACTCATGAGAAAACACATGTGAATGAAATTCTCTCCCACTTTGTGCATAGTGAATAGGCTTTTGATGTCAAGTAAGGATTTCCTTGGTTATCAAATTGGTAGGGCAATGGTGCTGAGCTGCCAAATGTTTTAGTCTGTGGAGATCCCTGAAAAGAGAAACTTCTTGCTCCTGCTAACATCCTTATATCAGAAGGAATACCTAAATCCTAGACTAAATTTCATACCAGGATTTTACTCTTCTATGGCAAAAAGCCCTAGGTAGTGCTGGACAAGTCAGAAATTTGTAAAACTACATCATGGTTTATTTGTGAAAATACACACTAGACTCATAAATCTTTGAAAAGGATTATTGATATATTTCTAAATTTGCTAATTTAAATTTTCTGTTTTTCATTTTTCAAGCTCAGGGGTTCCCCTCCCCAAAACATTATGAATATTTAAAAATTGTCCATCTGTTGTCTTGCTACATATAGCCCTGTTTCTTTCTTATATTTTGTTCCAAATTTCAACCTCAGAAGACCATGATAGCAGCTAGCCCCTGGCCATTGCCTCCAGGAGGCACCTAGTTCCTTGTCTTCACTTCCTTGTTTCCTCACATTTATTTTTCTTTCTGGAGAAAAATTATGTTGCTATAGAGAAGAAACACTATGCTAACTGAAGTAGCAATAAAATATACCTAGTGATTAATGTTCACCCTTACCTTTTATTGCCATAGGAACTTTTCTTCAACAAATAGTAATTCAGAACAGATAAGTTCTTTGACATAGGAGCTAGAAAGTCTGATACACCTAATTTGGCCAATTACAACTTTTATGATCTTGAAAAAGTTGCTTAACAGCTCGGTTTTGTGCATAAAGTTTCTTATTGGTAAAATGAGCACAAAAATGGCTCAGAGCAGTAGCTGGCTCATAGTAAATAGTATAGAAGAAAAAATATTTTTATTTGCAAGGAAACAAAATCTCATTGTTAAGGCATTACTCAAAGAATGTCATCCTATTGAATTATATTAGGTTTTCAGACAAGATCTGGTTGATGATAAGGAGTCCTGATAATGGTATTTCCATCAAAATGCAACTGAACTGGGGCTGGGGTTGTGACTCAGTGGTAGAGTACTCACTTAGCATGTGCAAGACACTGGGTTCCATCCTCAGCATGGCATAAAAATAAATAAATATAATATAATAAAGGTATTGTGTCCAACTACAACTAAAAAAATATTTAAAAAACTGAACTGACATAAATAAATAAATTGAATTCATGTATTATGCAACTTCAAAGTATTCCTTGGACAAGGGTTTTGGAAATACATTATGATAGAATTTTTAAGAAGTATGAACTGGAACAAAATGTTCTCTCTCTGGCTAGTTTTCATTTTATTTTTAAGTTTTTGGGTTAGTTTTGATTTTTGAGTCAGCATCTTCCCTAAAGGGCTAGAAAACCACAGAAGATTAACAAAATATAATTTTGTTTCCTTTTACTTCCCTACTTTGGAAAAAGAGCTTGAAAGAAAGCAAATGGTTATTCAATGCTACTATACGGGTTTTAGGTTAATTGATATTTCCCATCTCATAAATTTTATGTACAAATAAAATTATGAAACTGTCAAGGATTTTTAAAATTTTACCTTTGGAACATGGCTGTGTTACTTTAATTTCAGATGGTAAGTATTTACTGATTACTAATTATATTGCCATCATTTCTCAAATATTATGGTCAATTGTTAAGACAATACTCATTATCAAGTTTGTTATTGATATTCTCCCACATATGTAAAAAAAATCAAACTGGACCCAAGTATATCCACATATCTCTGCCTATAACTACATAATGGGTGTTTGTAAAATATTTCCTCTGTAATGAGACTACTTACAATTAAAAGGTAATAGTCACTTTGCTTGCATCACAGTTTTAATAATTAATTATTTGGAAAAATAATTATTAAAATTATAGGTGACTGTAAACATTGCCACTTCTTCAGAAAAAGAAACTGCAGAATTCATTATATTCAATGGGAATAAATCTGAATCTTATTGCAAAAGATTTTTTTTTTATTTCCATAAATTTTCTGAAAACTAGAGGAAAGAAATATCAAGAAAAGAATGCTCAAATCTTTTTATACCAATTGTCTTAGTTAATAACCAACCGAATGTATTTTTAGTTTTAATTACATGAATTATATCTTGTTATTTTTAAGCTATAACTGCCTTTATATTAATATTATTTCATTCATAACTTTATAAACATTTTAAAGCATTATTTGATGCATATCCAATTATATTAATTGAAATATTATTTTGTTCTTTACATTTTTAGGGATTTCTTCTCCTTCATTTTTTACTAACTTCCATTCTTCTAACACAAATAATTAAAAATATATTTTGATTAATGTTATACATGTATGCATTAATGTTATACATGTATGCAAAAATATCTGTTACTCTCCCTAAAATTATCCATGTTATTTTCCATTTATTCACACTGCATCATATTTTCCTTCCTAGAAAAGTAGAGACTATTAAAAAAAAAGAACCTCACAACCTCCCCTAGAAAATTCCAGTTATGTGTAAAATTAACATGATAGAAAACAGTAAAGTGAAACAAGATGTAAAGACCCAGTGTTACTGTCAGAAAAAGAAGAAGACAAGAGGAGGAGACAGCAACCATTTTAACAAAGTTTTGAAAGTAGAAATATGGGTGGAGAATTGTGTGCTAGTTGTGTTACTATCGCACTCCTCTTCACCTGATCCTTTTCCCATTTTTATTCACATTGATTGGGAGTTCCCATGTGGGGTTGAATTAAGATTTAATACACTCATGCTTCACCTCTTCCCCCTTCTCAGACCCACTATCTCAATAGCCTACCATTTTCTTAGAGTCACTTCTTAACAAACCACTTCCAAAAAAATTCCTCACTTCAGGTGTTATGGTTTGGATGTGAGATGGCCCCCAAAAGCTCATGTGTGAGACAATGCAAGAAGGTTCAGAGGAGAAATGATTGAGTTGTAAAAGTCTTAACCCAATCAGTGAATTAATCCCCTGATAGGGACTAACTGAGTGGTCACTGAAGTGGTAGGGTGTGGCTGGAGGAGGTGGGATGTGGGGCATAGCTTTGGGGTCTATATTTGTTTCTGACAAGTGGAGCCTCTCTTTCTGCTTTCTCATCACCATGAAGTGAGCTGCTTCTTCCTGCCACCCCATCCCTCCATGATGGTCTGCCTCACTTGGAGCTGGGGAATGGAGATAGCCTCTTATGAACTAAAACCTCTGCAACTGTGAGCCCTCAAATAAACTTTCCTCCTCTATAAGTGTTCTGGACAGGTATTTTAGTCACACCATGAAATAGCTTACTAAAGCATCAGGATTAGCTTTTGGGAAAGCAACTCAAATGCAATTGACAAGTGATTTAGTACAGTCAATGAAATTACCACCCAGGTTTGTGCAGAGGACATATTGACAATAAGTAAAATAACCAATCCTACAGAACCCCTGAAAATTTCAGCATTTGAAGATACTGTAAAATCAAGGCCAATTCAGCAAACTTGAAAGAATGGTTGCGAATTTGTTAAAAAATTTTTTTTGTTGTTGTTCTTCATATCTAACATCTTCATATACCTCTCCCTTACAGGAAAATAGCCTGAACTTGAAGAAAGCAAACACTACAGATATTAAGAGGAGTGGAGATTAAATATAACACAGCATATAAACATGTACATGTAGGACCATTAGCTATCTTTCCTTTCCTAATTCATAGAAAGTCAGGACTTAAGCATATGTCATTCACTCCAAGTGTACACTTTCACCAAAGGAAAGAAAATTTTATCTTGACAAAATAAATAGGTCTAAGGAAAGGGGTTTTAAGAACTAACATTGAAAATATAAGATTGACATTTAAACACTACCATGTGATGAACCCTCAGTGAAACTGGCTTACACTTGACTAGGAAAGGGCAGCTGGGGATGCAGGACTGTTTAGGGAAAACCTCTACTACCAATACTTAGAAAATGGTAATGCCTCAGAAACAGAGACAAAAGAAAACTAAATTACTTTAAAACCAAGAGAAATTTTGCAAATAAGCAGAAAGATTGTGTGCTGTGAATTAAAAAAAAAAAAAATCAGAGAAAAAGGAAGTCCTTGGAAATTGCAAAATAATTACTTTTATACTTCTATCCCTTCCCCACCAGAATGGTAAAAAGATAAATTAAAAGAAATCTCTTAAAGAGTAAGAAAAAGAGCTGAAAAATGGGGATTTAATTGACAATTTCTAGTATTATATTAAAAGTCTCCAACATCTTTTTTTTTTTTAATAGGGGGGATTGCACCCACAGGGGCTCTTATCAATTGTGCCACATCCCCAGCCACTCTTCTTCTTTTGATATTTTATTTAGAAGCAGAGACTGGCTAAGTTGATTAGGGCCTCCCTAAGTTTCTGAGGCTGGCTTTGAACCAGTGATCCTCTAGCATCGGCCTCCCAAGCAGCTGGAATTATAAGTGTGTGCCACAGTGCCTGGTATCTCTACCATCTCTCTCATAAGACTTAAAGGAGTGAAGGAAGAAAGGAAAAAAAAAAGAGAGCAAAGAGTTTGGCAACAAAGGGGTAAAAAATTGTCCTCCCTAAACCAAAGATTGGTCTGAAAGGAACCACAAAGTTCCTGTATAATGAAAGAAAAGAGTCCTGCTCTTAGTCACCTTTTCTTGCAATTTCAGATACAAAATGGCAGATTACACCAGTGGGGGACAGCGGGGGATGGGGGACAGGGGTGAGTTAAGAGTATCCAGAAACAAGGAGAAGTAAAGTCACACTGACAAAAAATTGGCATAATTTCTTAACAGCACAATGGATTTAATAAAACATTAAAAAGGATAAAAGCCTTCATTTTTATCCCATGGTGAATAGCCCATAGAAGACATTTTCATACATGCAAGGTATCAAATAATTATCTGCTTTGATTCCCTTTTAATCTACTTAAAAGTGTTTTTAGCAAACAAAAGAGCAAACTAAAAATAAAAAAAAAAAACAGGGTACAGCAAAGCAGTGAAGTTACCCTAATAAAGTTCATATTCTAATAAAATAGGCAATAAATAATTATGTAGCAGATTATGATAAATATTAAATATAAAATGAAAACAAGGTAAAGAGACAAAGATGTGATGGGTGGGGGATACTTTGACTAAGCTTCAAAAGAAACTTCCTTGGGACATGAGAAACAGAACAGCCAGATGAAGAATGGATAAAAGTTGTTCTAAGTAGGGTGTGTAGCAAGTAATGGATCCTGAGAAGGAAAAGTGGTTGGTTTTCCAAGAAACCAGAGTGACCTGGGCAGATGATAAGCTGGGGTGTATATGAGGTAACAAAGTTGAAGAAGTAGAAGTGGTGATTTTATAAGAATATATTTGGCTTTGGGAAAGACTTTGGATTTTATTTTGTGACTGCCTATCAGAATCTGCAGGAAGATTTTGAACCACATGGTGGTATGACCTGGTTTACTTTCTTTAAATTTTGATAAATGGAGAATAACTGAGAAGATATCATACCTAGAAGCAAAGAAACCAGTTCTGTACTTGTGTTTTATACCACTTTTAAATCCCATTCTTTATTATGACTCTGTTTTCCAAAAAATAATATTTTAAATTAGTACTATGACTATCATCTACCCTTATATTTGAAATATTTTGGTGATATAAGGACTGTAAATATAGCCTTATATTTGATAGGATACAATGAACAACCCAAACATCCAGGTAAAATTTCTCTAGAACTGAGTTTTTGTGACATGATCATTTCTCATTTGTGACTATTCATTAGCATTTCTGGGCATAAAGGTTCTAGGAAAACATTAAAATGACTAAATTGTAAAATTATACACTCTAGAGTCAGTCATCAAAATGGCTGACAGTCTTCAATAGCATGGGGCCAGAGAAGACATTTTGAATCACTAATATTAAATAATTGTAGGAAAAATAAATGAGTGTTATGCTTTGGATGTGAGATGTCCCCCAAAAGCTCATGTGTGAGACAATGCAAGAAGGCTCAAGGGAGAAATGATTGGGTTGTGAGAATCCTAACCCAACTAGTGATTTAATCTTCTAATAGGGATTAACTGAGTGGTAAATGAAGTAGTAGGGTGTGGCTGGAGGAGGTGGGATTTAGGGTGTGGCTTTGATCTATATATTTGTATCTAGAGAGTGAAATCTCTCCCTCTGTTTCCTGATCACCATGATGTGAGCTGCTTCCCTCTGCCATACTCTCCAACATGATGTTCAGGCTCATCTTAGCCCGAGAAATGGAGCGGACCTTCTATGGACAAAGGCATCTGAAACCCTGAGTCCACAAATAAACCTTTTCTACTATACAGTTGTTCTGCTCAGATCCCTTAGCCACAGCAATGAAAAAGCAGGCAAAAACAATGGTTTATCTGTTTAAATGCAGAAAAAAATTTGAATTATCAAACCTGTTTTAACAAGGGAAGTTAGCCTGATAGTCTAATTAAATACAAAAAGAAAATTGGCTATATTCATGTTAACTTTATTTTCTTTTGTCATTTGTTCCAGCTTACTATTTTCTTTTCTTTTCTCACTACAAAAAAGACAAAATATTTTTAACTAAAAGAAGTATATATTTCATAAGTAGACGAAACGGCTATTTTAAAACCATCTTTGCTATATTAAATTTATCCTGGGACATATGCTAGAAATGGAAACTAGAGTCATAATGTGCTTTTGGTCCTCTGGGAAACTTCTTTAACTCTACAGGCAATGAAGATCATCATAAATCCTCAGTATAGTAATCCAGAAACTGCTAATGATTGCATTCTTGCATGTTAAAGAAGATGTGCAGGGTCAGCAAAGAACCACTAATGACAAGCATGAAGAAGATGGAAGTCATGGCTTGCCTGCACAGGGGAAACTTTACATGCAGACTTTGGCTTTCAAGCTCAAAAGTTGTCAAGAAGTTCCATTTGCCACATATTCCAAATGATGCGCTGATTAAGAAAGGTCAGTATGTCTTTTGGGAAGTTGACAGTAGTGATATAGTAACTATGCAAAGCTCAAGTCTCTGGAGTAGTATTTGTGTCTAATCTATATGGTCACAGGAAATATAACTGCCAAGAATGCCATATTCATCATCTTGAGTGGTTTTATCAGCACTACCTGATGTCGCACTCAAAAGAAAAATCACCAAAAATTTGCTTGGCCATTCAATCATGTATCCTTTGTGAAATATGCTAGGGGCAAACTATGTGCCCGCTGTTGAGATAATAAAGGTGGGAAAAAGACACCGTCCCTGACCTCATTATGCTCAAAAAATAAGAGGAAAAATAGACAAAGGAAACACTGTACTCTAAAGTGATAATTGCTATAGTGGAAGTAAAATCAATATGGTAGGGGAAGTAATAAGTAGATCTGGGAAAATCTCCATAAAATATGTTTCTGTAACCTAAGATTAAAGGCAAAGCTATAGAAAATGTAAAGATTTTTATTTATACATCAGAAAAATAGTAATATTTTTCATATTTTCAAAATTCTTTATACATGAATTTCTGGTTTTAAAATATGAATTCCAACTCCCTTACTTTTCTACTCTACTATATAAGCAAAGGTCATTCTTCATTAATTATCCGGCCATAAAAGTATTTATTGTATGCTTGGAATACACAACTGCCTGTTCCAGAATCTGGCAAAAACAATGAAAACAGACACATTTTTTTTTCTGTGATATAGTTTATATTATAAGAGCTGGCATATATTATTCAAGAGAATGTAGAAATAAAAATTAGAAATAGTTCCCGGTACGGGAAGTAGACTGCTAACATCAACCCTCCAGCAATTAACCACTATAAAATCCCTCACAAAATACGGGAAAAAAAAAAAAAAGACTTGAAGGTTCTCTAAAGTGAAATGTGCCAAGTGTAGTTTAGAAAGGAATCAATATAGAAAATGGAATCAGCATGGGGTGAGTCTCTTAATTTTGCAGTTTTAGCCCAATGATAGGCCATGTTCACTGCTGGGCTTAGGGAAGCTGAGTCTCTGAGAAAACCTGCTATCTTTCTGGGTGAAGCACTATAGAAGAAAGCCTGAAGGATCATAGTCACCAGAAATCGGGGAAACAATTTCAGATAAAGAGTTTCAATGCACAGGACTCCAGTTTATCCATGTTAACTCTGACCAGGGAGCTGGCTGACCTTTGAACTTCTGCATAGGGTAAAAACCCTTAACTGAGGATCCATATTCTTCCCCTTATTGAAGAGACAGATTTTACATTTTGCTCATCAAGGCCACTAATTGCAGAAGCAAACAACAACAAAAAACACTCTTTGAAGGAATATAATGAAATCTACAGCCTCTAAAATAACATTCACAATGTCTAGAATAAAATTAAAAATTATTTGACATACAAAAAAACAGGAAACTGTGACCCATTTTCAAGTGAAAAGCCTCAGAAGCTAGTAATGAGTCAAAGATTTTAGCAGATAGTGTCTGTATGTTTAATGAATTAAAAGAAGTAGGATTACAATGAAAGAAAATACATGAAATCTCAGAAGACAAGGTTATTTTAAAAGAACAAATTAGAAATTTTATAACTATAAAAATAAATTATCTGAAATTAAAAACTTTACCATTTGGATTCAATAATAGAGAAAGAGACAGTGAATCTGAAAATACATTAGTAGAATTCATATAATCTGAAGAGCAGAAAGAAAAAATAATAGAAAAAAGTTAAGATCAAGGATTCATTGACTTATGTGAAAATAGGTTCTAAAATTCCCATAGAATTCTAAAGGGAGAAAACACAAATGACAGAGTATTTGAAGCAATAAGAACTCAATAGCTAATTTAGTGAAGCACAAATAGTTTTAGAAATTCTGTGAATCCCACATGGATTGATATGACTAAAACTATATCTTGACACATCATAATCAATTCACTAAAAATAAAGATAAAGCATTTATATTGAAAAAGCCTACACAACATACATTATAAGTTTTATAGAAAAATGTATTTGAATGACTGGACTTCTCAGGAGAAACCACAGAGATAAGTACACAATGGCCAAAATTTTTGAAGAACTAAAACAAAAACAAACCAACAAACCAACAAACAAACTCGATTCAGGATTTCATGTTCAGTGAAATAGCTTTCAAAATTAAAACAAGCTAACAGCACCTCAGGAAAAAAAAATGTCAAGAATTATATATAAATCATTTCAGAAATTGGATGAAGACTTAGTTTTCCAATTTGTTTTATGAGATCATAATTTTGGCACCAACGCATACATTAAAAAAGACAAGAGTCACATAAAAATATTACTAACAAACAAATCATGTCATTATAAGCAACAGTCTGAAAAAAAAAAAAAAAAAGTCAAGTCAGAAATGGAACAAGCAACCAGAAGCCATAAAGTATACAAAGGCTGAAAACTAATGTTTGTTGTCCAGGAATTCATGACTTTTGCTGGGGAAGGCAGGAGGGAAGGACAGAAACAGGGCCTAAGGATACAAGAATCTGCTGTTAACAGGAGAAAAGAAAACCTTGGAAACCTTGGAATGGAACTCACCTATGTGAAGATAGAGCCACACATTACCCATGTGTCCCGCACAGGATTCCTCAATCTAGTTAAAAGGAAAGTATGGGAACCTTACTATGGTAAAGATGAGAGAAAAAAGTTAAAAGAAGGATTGTAAAAAGATTCTGTTTATTCAGAGACAACAGTAATTGAGACTAGATTAAAATAGAAAATTGGGCAAAAACAGAAGTTGCTGGAAAATACAGGAATAACTCAAGGACTCATAATTGGAGAGGAGAGGAGAGGAGAGGAGAGGAGAGGAGAGGAGAGGAGAGGAGAGGAGAGAGAGAGAGAGAGAGAGAGAGAGAGATATCTTTTACATAAAGACATTTAAATCCTTGTATTTCTCACCAGCAACTTACAAATAAGAAACAATCTGAATGGAGACTGTCTATTCCTAGCATTTTTAGGAGGAATGCCATAGTACTACAGCCATTGGGGCTTACATGGAGACACTGAGAACGCTCAAAGAATCTGTAGATTCTGAAATAGAAAAAAAAGGGGTGGAGGGGGTAAAAAACAGAAAGAGCACATTTGGAAGTTTATTCTGAAGTTTGACTTCCAGACAAGGTCTGTTTTATCTTTTAGAATGTTTTCCCAGATATATATCTTACTATAACATCTAAGTGTGTATTTTGCACTGCTAGGAAGACGATAGATTTTTGCAATTAAAATTCAATTGGCTGGCATGAGAAATTGATATTTTTATCATTTATAGTGCAATGATTTACTAAATGTAATGATTAAATATAACAATCAATGAGTAAATTTAATAATTGTCATAATGTATGTTTTGATAAATTAATAATTTACTAAGTTATGGACATTTTTATTATGAGAATGAAAGTGATTGGGTAACAGTGGATTAGTAAACAAACTCTGTGAAAATATTAGTACAACCTTAAAAGAAATAGAGAAGAAACATAGGAAAGTAACAGAGAAAAATAACTGAAGATTTCATTAGGCATCAAATGTCCATAGAAGAGCATGTGTTTATCTTTCTTCGTTATCCTGTATCACAAGATGGTCTTAGACGTCAGAAATAGGCTAGTTATGATTCTATAACTAAGTCTCATTGTAGATGAAATGAGCTACTGTGGATTGTTTTGGGAAAGCCTGAGTTCCAATTGTAGCATCCTCTTTTTTTTTAAATGAAATAAATGTGTTTTGTGTTTTAAAAAGACCTAATTTATAATTTGGAAAGACAGGATGTTGACATACTTCAATTATTAGTAATAGTCCCAAATTCTCTAAGATTGTAGTTATTTAAGTTGTAATTCTTTGTATATAATTTATAATTTTACTATTTTGATATAGGACTAAGAGATGACATAACTTAAGGCAAAACAATGCAAAGAAAGAGCATGTCATTATTGACCTGAAGTAGCTCCAACAGAGGCAAATAGTTGCTTTGAACATAGTTTTTGAAAGTTTGATATCACCAGTATTTCATGCAGACATGGGTTTCTATATCACTGGATCAAGTTTAGGTCTAATTTTAAAGTATAATAATGATTTTTTGGGGGGAGGGTACTGGGAATTGAACCCAGGGGCAATGGACCACTGAGCCACATCCCCAGCCCTATTGTTTTGTATTTTATTTAGAGATAGGGTTGAGTTGCTTAGTGGCTCACCATTGCTGAGGCTGACTTTGAACTCATGATCCTTCTGTCTCAGCCTCCTGATCCCCTGGGATTACAGGCATGCACCACCACACCCAGCCAATAATGAATATTTTGGGCAACTTTTGGGTGAAATCTTGACTCTCAGATTTGATACTCAAAACATAAAAACAATGGTTGATAATTTTGGTTTATAATAATGGTTTATAATTTTTGGTGGATATGTGTTTATATCAGGTGGCCATCAAATAAAATCAAGGATTGTGTTTGAGTTTAGAGGAATTTCCTTTCTGAGCTCAATTTCATTCTTATTATCAGTCTTGTAAAATAAAGTCCAATTATATTCCAGCTGATGAGAATGACACTACTCAAAATATTTTTCTATCCTGTACTTCTCATCATTTTACCTAGTGGCTTGACATTAATTCATGGTGGAGAGAGTAGCTAAACTTTTAAACATTTTTCTTAAATGGGAATCTCCAGAGTAAGATCTATCAAGCCCTTCTTGTGTACAAATATAGGAAGAAGCCTGGGAATAAGAAGGAAAGAAGTGTGTTGGGCAAAGTAAAGTTACTGATAAATACATCTCTGGCCAAAAGTGTATATAAAGTTTCAAAATATGATTTTAGATCATATATTGAGATGCAATGCATTTACTGTTAAAATATTAAAGTGCTCATTTGAGTTTCTGCTAGTTGAGTTACTAATGGCAACACCCAAATCCTGTATCAGAAGTAAATTTTATCTTTAAAATGCTGGATAAGAGTATTTAAAAATATCATGGTACTAGAGTGGTATTGAGCATCTTTTGCCAAACTGATTAATTCTTTACTAATTTAAGTTTTCAATTCAGACAGCTTTTATAACAGTGTTTTTAAATTCAAAGACTAGGAACATGAATCAAAATGTCCTTGGGCACATGAATTAGTGAGAGGTTGTACAATGTGTCATCATTAAATTGGTGACTAGCAGTTGCAAGAATGATCTATGTGAGAATCAATATTGCTATTAAACTTAATGCTACACCTATTTGTCCTTATAGATGTTGACCATTTTCAGATTACTTTTATTTAATTCCAGTTGCAGATCATGAAAATCTGTTAAGACTTTTTAAAAATTTTATTATGATATCATGGTAATCTAGAAATAAAATTGACTAAATTAGTTAAAATATAATCTATATTCAAGCAAATGTTATTTGCACATTATAAAGGAACTAAATTTTTATTATTCATAGACACTGCTGGTACATTAAGTTATGCATTTATGTCATATGTAAATTATTATCAAGTGACAAATGGATAAAGTCACCTTTTATGAGCATAAATTACTATAGGGATATATGTTGTATATATGCATATATGTTGTGTATGTGTCTATAGACGTGTATATGCACACATACATGCACACACTAGTACACATATATATGGCTAAAACATTATTTTAGTAGATTGTGAATTATGTCTAGATTCAAAAACATTAAAAACAAATAGCATAAGGTAAAAAATGTCTTTAAAGACATTGAAACTTATGTCATGCTAAAAAGAATTATGCACGTTTGAAACATAGTAATCAAACTAAATTATTTTAGAAAATGAACGATGGAATGAAACTGGCTAAGGAAACTAATATATTAAAATTAGACAAGCATATGACTGAAAAAAGTCTAAAAAAAATTCTAACATACAAGTAATTTGAAAAATAGATTGCAAATCTAACACCAAATAGTACCTATTAGATAAATACTTATTTAAGTTTATGTAAAAAGTATCTTCCAATTGGGGCAAAAAAATACATGGCTTCCCTCCACCCCATTTAGATCACAGTGCTTGCACATCTGAAAATCATTTAGTGTTCTGGTTTCCATTGGGTAAGCCTGTGTTTCCATTGGGTAAGCTTAATGTGACCACAGCCTTCTTGTGTGATTGCCCTAGAATAATTGCCCTAGAATAATCCTAATTTGTCTGTCTTTCAGAGTCTCCCAGCAAATGTTAAATAGACAAAACCATTAGTCTGGTATGTTGAGATTTAATACTGGATCCTGGTGTCCAGAGATGTACCTGATTCTTTGATATTAGCTTAGATAAACCAAGTGCTTTCTGGATTGGATGAAGTCACTTTTCTAACCAATATATACACCCTATTTTGACCCCAGTTGTGGGGATCCACCTGGTCTTGTTGCTATGCAGGACCACACTTCTGTCAGTAAGTCCATCAATAAATTGTACTCTGAATCCTGGTTTGTCTGTCCCTTTTATTTTGTCTCTTAGCACTTGGGGCTGGTTCTCAAACACTAGGATGGAGTTGTGCCATAAGACTTTCTAGGATTCCATATAAGATAGCTAAAGAGATTTAACTGTGCCCACTCTAGTGACAGAAGTACATACACAAGCTACATTTAAGCACAAAGAGACAGGGAATGTTGGAGGAGAAGAAATATAGGAAACTTGTTTCTCTCAAAAGGGAAACTAAAGGGAAGTTTTGAGGTTTACTGTACATATTTAAGTCCAAATATTCGTGTTTGGATTCATGTATTGTTTTGGTTGTTTCTTCAACTCACACAGATTTGTGATGCTTCCTCTGTTCGGTTATTTTTCTATGGTTATTGTTATAAAGTGGACATCAGAAACACTCATGAATGCAACAAGAGTTCATGTCACTCTGACTTATTCTCATGCCTTATTATGTCTATGTAAAATATTAGTATTTTTATTTACTTACAGCAAATACCAGGCTTTTCATGAAAACTTAATGATTTCCTGGAGGGGGTGTAAGGGTACTCACAGGATTGTAATCATAATTAGCATAGTGAAATATAGACAGATCTAGAATATTAAATTAAGGCTGGGGAAAAGGTAGGGATGAATTATTGCTACTTTCTTATACTCAGAATAATTTTCTAGCTTGGGATAATCAGTGGCATTTGACTCTGTCAGTAATAAAATAGATCTCAGAATACATATTCACACACACACACACACACACACACACACACACACACACACACACAGTCAGAGGCTTCTTTTATATGATGGAGTCTCTGTTCTACTACAGTATTCAGGTACCCAGTGAACACTGGCTTTAATGAAATGGGTGTTTTCACCTACTTCTCTCTGTGCAGATAAAACAGATTTGAGAAAGAACTGTACATACTCTATGTGTCTTCTAAATTTGGTTATAGTCACAGAATATAAAAGCTATAATGAAACCTAAAACCACATTACCTATCTTTTATTTGCTGTAGTATTGAAGAGGAGCTCTCCACAGGGGAAAACCAAACAAAAATATTCTGCATTGAAATATGGTAGGACACATTTGGATAAGCAAATTCAATCATTTAATCACTCAAGACCTCTCAGAGTAGATTTTAGATTAAAAGCCAGTCCTCCTGCCTACAGAGTCACTGCCTTTCATACTCCAACATGCTGTTCTATTTGATTTTTTAGGCCCAATGTCCTTGGTTTGAGGCCCAATGTCTTTGGTTTGAGGCCCATGTGAATCTGGTACCTTTGGGATATAGTGCTTACAGGGTAGGGGTATAAATGGGGTATTAGAAAGGAGAGGGAATATACAGTTAGGAGTATTATTTTCTTGGATCAGAAGTTACTGGACATTTATCCAAGTGTCAACTTCCACTAGCTGTATGAACTAAATAAATTTTTAAGGTCCAGATTTTTCATATTTGAAACAGGGCTGTTTAGGGGATTACATATGAATTTTTTTAAATTAATTTTTAATAAATCAACAATCATCACTTTTCCAGTGGGTTTTTCAGTTTTGTCTCCAATTACAACGAGTCTCTTTTTCATAGGTTTTCTTAAAATGATATCAAGGAAAAGCAGATGTCTCTTAGAAGAAACTGAGAGGCTTTATGTGCAAAAACACTGTGTTGAAACAAGCCCACAGTAACTATTATTTTAATTAAAATATGAAAATCTCCCTCCCCTTGCTTCTCTCTCTCACACACAAATACCCAAAATACACACACATACGCACAAACGTTTTTTTCCTCTTTCCTGTATTTTGTGTTTAAGGACCTTGTGACATCATTTTAATGATTGATCTTCAGGAAGTATATCAGTTTTAAAGATGATTTCAAGTATTCCTTGCTCCACTAAAATGTTCAATATCCTGGCAACTACATTGATGCCAATTTCTTTTTAGTATCTGAATTAATGAGCAAAATTTCATTCTTTTGCCAGCCTGATCATTTAGTGCATTGTCATGCTAATTACTTAAAGTAGCTTATATTTTGCCCCCTGAAGATTGTCTTAAAATAACAATGCCAGTGTCTATTTCTTAAACCTATTTATATTAAAAACAATGATCTGAGAATAATAATGGAAGTTAAGCCTTAAGAATTCCTTAACAACTGTAGACAAAAAATCATACTAGAGAGCTGCAGTTAAATTTACTTTAAGACAGAAAGTCTTTTTGGAAAAAAAAAAAAAAAACACTAACTACAAACTAAAATTAAAGCCATTTTATCTTATAAAAATTAAAGGATAGATGTGTAGTATAAGGCAATATTGAAAAGATCTATATAATCACATTGTAAAAGTAGTTCTTTATAAGAAGTCTGCAATAGAATTGTTTGGGGAGCTTAAGCAAGGGCAATACATGAACCATACCTAAGTAAATAAATTAAACAATTGATAAGGGCTATAATTAAACATTTTTATGTGTTATAATGTGCAGAAAATTACTCAAGTTAACTGACCTATATAACACTGATGTCCATTAAGAAAAAAAAAAAAAAAAAAAACGATTCCTGAACTCTTTTTAATATCATGGGATATGAGAATTGGATAATATATCTTAGTCCTTTTTCCCCAGAGAACTGCACCCATACACACCCTCATGGACACGCACACACACACACACACACACATACACACAGGATGTTTGCACACAACTTATCAGGAATACTCAAATTCTTAAAGCCCATATTAAGAAAAACACTTCAGGAACAATACTTAATGATTTCAAGAGGAATAAAATCCCATTCATGCCTTGTCAATGAATCAAGTAGCATCACCTTGGTGATTACTTCATTGTTTAAAAATCTCTAGGGTGAATGTCCTTGCTTATGCCTGCAACTTCTAGCTCTTTCACCTGCTCTCATTTGAAAGGGAAATGGAAATCAACTTGTGCATACTTTGGGTGACCATAGGTAATTTATTCTCCCCTTCCGAGTCTGTTTTCTTATCTGAGAAGCTAATAAATTTCTAAAATACGAGGAGTAATAATACAATGAAACATACTTCACTAAAATTTAAAACAATCAATGAATATTAACATTGTTTTCATTACATTCTATTAATGGTAGCTTCATATGCTTGCATTCTTAATGAAATTTCCCATTTAGCATCTTCATTTCCTGGAAATAGTCACATTAGAAAATCAAAAGAAAAGAAACAAGCCATAAATTAAAAACAAAAACAAAAAGGAAGTTTGAGATAGACATTGCCACCTCTTTTCATTTTGATTTAATTTGTGCTTGAGAAAAGAAGTTGAGAATACAGAGGAAATATGGGGACAGTGCCTGTGCTTCCATTTTTAAAATCTATCTCTGTTGAGTTAAATACACTAGGGAGGCTATTTTAAGGACTCATGTTGCTGATTCATGCCAGTTTTGGTTGCCTTTGTCTGTTAGATCTAAGTAATTCTACTTAAAAGAAGTCAACTTTAGTTGTTAAATGAATGTCATTTTTCCTCATATTTTTCCATATGAAATACTAGTATTGTTTCCAGATCATACCACTAATACAATGTCATTAGTTTGAATTTGAATTTCAGTATCTTGGCCCCTCTCCCATTGACTGTTGGAATGGCATGGTATGTGGTATGATTCTTAAAACACCTTAATCTAGATTTTCAGTTATTTTTCTCTTCTTCAAACCTATAGAGGCTACATGCAACTTTCAAAGTAATCTAACATTTCCAGATGTGAGAAACACCTTGAAACTGACAATGACAGAAAGTGAATCACATTGCTCTGCTGATTAAGATCCACAGAGGCAGACATGCTCCTGTGTGATACACACAAGCCAATTTACAAACAGGCTAGCCTGACTGAACATTTCACTGAGTCCCAAATTTCCATGGTCTCTGTGTACTGTAAATAAGAAAATCGTTTTTGTTACATATTTCTGTTAAGGAACTTAAATTTCCAATATAAATGTTTATTTAATTTTGTACTTAAGAAATGAGAATGGCACGCTTTGAAGCAGAGAAGAATAGTTGCTATAAACCAAAGTTGACATGCATCAAAAGCTACCTTCTCTTTTTCAAGCCTTTCAGGGTTACAACTATTCTATAAAGTAGGTGTATTTGACCTCCCTTTTACAGGTGAGCAGCCTGTATTTTAAAGGGGTTGAGTGCCTTGCCCAAGATCACAAAATAGGTAAGTAACGAAAAGATGGAATTTGATTTCTTTTCTGTTGAGATTCTCTAGACTAGTATTAAATTATAACACAGTGTCACTTATGAGAGAATAAAAAGGTTTGCATTTTTTTTCTATACTTTAAAACCAAAAGTAGAAATACTTGGATAAATCATGACATTGTGAAGAGGACTAGTGTATGAAAAATTTAAAATCCCTTTTGTATTATAAAGTAATTATACATGTGAAATAGCAATAAAGATATTAGATGAGAAACTGCATTGTACTTGATACCTATAAATGGTCATATAACTTCACATAGCTGTGCCCTGCATTCAGATGAAACCTGAAACTATCACTTAATTCTGTATCCTATATATGAAACTCAAATCACATATAAGATATTTTAAAATATTTGAAATGGCTAAGAGAAAAACATTGAGCTACAAGTTCTAGCTTGGTGAGTAAAAAAAGGCCTAGTGAAGTAATGTGGAAAAATAAAAGATACCTGAAAGGATAGACTATAATTAAATTCAATTATATAAGGCAAAAATGAATAAGAAGTAAACATTATGAACTTAAATATATATGATTTTTAGACCCAACTTGAGGCTATGTGTAAACAAAGAATGTCTCTGGGTAATGAATAAATATAAATCAAAGTGAGTCATTTTGGTGTAATATTTGAGACTTTTATAAATTAAATTACTGGTATTCAGTGGAATTTAGAGAGGATCATTATTATAACCATGCTTTCATTCTATTTGTACCTCACTGATTCTATCAATTCACATTTTTAAAAAAAAATTTGTGGCACCTTAACTAAAGAGATATCAAATGAGTGATTCAGATATTTAAAATATCATTTTGGGATGCTATGTGAAGTGCTTTAGGTAAATAGCCTTTCCTCTTCTAAAAGACAGCAGACAATCTGCTGAAGAAATCAAGACTATATGTATTTTAGCATTTTTACTTTTAGAATTATTGGCTATTTCTTGAATTATTTTTTTTCCATTTCTCCCCTTTTCTTACAGAGTGCCTTCATTGCCAGCTACTGCTAACATTATTTTCTGCGTTATTTCCACAAAATACTAAATTTGATATATTCTTTGCAGACTTGATATGGTAGGGGTATACTAAAAGATGAAATCTAAAGGTATATTTTAGATTATTCAAATATAAATATTGCCTTTAAATCCATAGAAAGGAAAAATACAGCTTGCACACTTATTAGTGTATTGATTTTTGTATATTCAATAATAAAAAAATCATGTGTGACCTAAGCTGCAAAATGCAGCCCACTTTGGTTCAGATTTCTTTCCTGCATGAGTCATGTCCTATGGATTTGGAAAGGAAGGACTATGCAGGGAGAAAGAGTATTGGGAATGTGCCAATCGACTATTCTCTGTGGACTCTTAGAGGAAAATGATGACAGAAGCAAGCTGGTAAAGCACATTCTTATTTGTCTTAAACTTTACTTTATAGGGTTTTACTGATGTGAGCATTAGTGACAGACTTTCTGGACATGAGTACTGACCATATCACTTATTAGGTGTGTGACTTGAAGAAAGTTAATTACCTTACCTGGTGTTTCAGTTTGTTCACTGGAAGAGCTGAGGTGATAATAACACTTACATCATAAGTTTTTTGTGAAAGCTGTTATCTGATGGGGTAGGGCGGGGAGGCTGTTGAGAACATAATATGTTGGCTTTTAGAAGTTATCTTGATATATTTCAAAATAGCAAAAGTATAAGCTACTTTTACTCCTTGTAACAGAAGAAACTATTTGTAGCCTAGTCAGGACCCTATTTCTATCCTTGGGAACTACCACCTCCTCCACTAACATTTAAATGTGAACAGACCCTTTTTTCTCTTTTGTTTATTGCTGAATCCACAGGGCTTAGATTAGTGCCTGAACCATATAATGCTGTCTGAGTTTTGCGGAAGAAATGAATCACTGGTTGATTTTCAGTTTCTCCATGCCAGCAACACCCTCCACAATACTTTGTAGTAGACAAAATATTTCTTTTCAACATCCATCATGAAAATACCTTACCACATTCTGATATTCAGTCATTTTTTTTTTTTGTTTTTTCTTTTATTTGTTTCCTCATGCTTGCAACACTAATGGAAACCTTGGGTTTCTTGAATTTTCTAAAAATCTTTCTGATATTACACTTAAGGTTTTCCAATTTGGGTAATCCCTTTATAAAGCAAAGAATCCCTCTCTGTAGAGTACTATCAAAATTCCCATACTTCAGGAATATCAAAATAATGGCAGTGTTTGATATCTATTTGGTACTAGGATCTTTATTCCGCTTCATCTTTGTGACTTCCAATGGTGCAGATTCTAGAAGCTTTTAACAGATAAGAAAATTGAAATTTAAAGTAATTAGTTATTCATAAGTAAGTCAAACTATAAGGGCAAAACAGAGTTCTCATCATTCTAATGTAAACATTAATGTTCTTAGGAATCAATTAAATTCTCCTTATACCTATTGCTGTCAGTGTTAAGTAATAAAACTATCAGATCTCATCACTTCATACTCACTAAGATATTAATAACTAATAATAAATTAACTATCCATTAATATGATGCCCTGGCTAAGAGTTTTTTTGTTTTTTTTTTTTACAGGAGTATTACCTTGAACAAAAATATATTGAATCAAATGAAACAAATTTAATGTTGAATCATGAGTGGTAAATGGAAAAATGGAATAGATAATTTGTGGCTGGAAACTTTTCCAGAATTAACTGCCTAAGTATAATTTTGATCCAAGTTTCACTTTCATGTTCACTTACATACTTATTCTTTTGGCCCCTATTTAATACATGGGTATTCTCTTAATTATTTAATAAGTCAATTCTATCATTCAATTCATAAAGATGTTTTTTGAAATGCTTTTATGTGCCAGACACTTTTTTAGATCTGGAGATGTATGACTTCAGAAAATTTCGAACTTTATCACAAGACAAAGACATTTATACACATAAGGCACAATGCAATAAGATACACACAATAATAAAGCACTACAACAATTGGGAATGAAAATTACACATGTTTATTTTGAGAAAGACATTGAAAAATCTTTGCTGGAAAAGTTACAGATAACTGAGATTGTGGAAAAGGAAGAAGGACTATGGAATAATAAAAGGAAATTTACCCACCTGAATCTTTTTTATTTTCTTTTTTAATTCTAGACAGAGAAAACAAGAATGAAAGGAGTAGAAGCCTAAAGCAACAATACATGGCTATGAACTAGGACATTTGTGACTGCAGTGACCACAGTCACTACTGGTTCTGCCTTGTTTCATCCAGCTTTATCATCACTGTGACCAAAATACCTGACAAGTACTATTTAAGGAGGAAAACTATTTTGGTTCATGGTTTCAGAGGCCTCAGTCCATGATTAGCTGACATCATTGCTCTGGGCCCGATGTGAGGAAGAACATCATGGCAAAGTGGATAGCAGAGGGAAGCAGCTCAGGACATGGTACCAGAAAGCAGAGAGAGCTTTCCTCATCAAGGACAAAATATAAACCACAAAGGCAAGTCCCCAGTGACCCATCCCCTTCAGACACACCCCACCTGCTCACAGCCACCACTCACTTCATTCCTATCTCTGAATTAATTCACTGATCAGGTTATATTCCCCATAATCCAACCTCTGAAAGTTTCTGCACTGTCTCATACATGAGCTTTTGGGCTCATGCCTGGATATGTCTCAGCTCATATCTAAAATACAACATGCCTATTCTGGGATTGTGTCTTCAAATTTAGGGCTCCTTATCAGACTGTCTTCTTCACCTCTGTCAATTTTGGATATTAGAGATATCTCATTTATTTCAGGACTTTGATTGGCTAAAAAATTTTGTGGGTGCCTGTTTTGGTTAGGTTTGTGTCACTGTAACTAGAAGTTCTGACAAGAACAACTTAGAGAAGGAAAAGTTTACTTCGGCTTATGATTTCAGAGGTTCAGTTGATGATCAGGTAGCTCCATTGCTTTGGGCCCAAGATGAGGCAAGGACATCATGGTGGAAGTGTGTGGCAGAGGTAAGCAGCTCTGGATGTGACAGATAGGAAGCAGAGAAAGAGCTCTGCTCACCAGGTACAAAAGATAAACTCCAAAAGCATGCTCCAGTGACTTATTTTCACCAGCAAAACTTTTCCCGTATTTACCACCTAGTTAATCCATTCAAATGGATTAATCCAGAAATTCTGTTATAGATCTCATAATTAATAATGTCACCTGTGAACATCCTTGCATTTTCTCACATACGTGTTCTTTTGAGAAACCACATACTTAAACCATAGCAGTGCCTATTTGGGAGTGTTTAGCACACTGTCACTTCGATGAACTGGCCTCATTTAAAGAGATAATTTTGAGACATGAAATAAAACCAGGGTGAAAGGGAAGAGATCTTTGGAAATATGAAAAGAATAAAATTTGAAAAATGAGAGAAATTCAAGTTGACCATTGTCAGTTCCACTTAATGAAATATGGATTCTTAATATTGTTACAGATTGTTATTTATGGAAATAGTTGTAGATATGAGTATATGCTGTGATTAGGATACTAACATATTCTTTGTTCTGTCATGCAGGAATGCATAAAATAAACGACCCCTGAAGTCAGTAACAATGTTCTAGTAACATCTAAGATCTGTAGCTCAGTTAAAGATAACATTCTCTGACGAAAAGAACTAGGAGCAATGGATGATGCTAGGCCTGGGGAAGGAAGCATTTAGGAAGAATCCAGAGAATCTCATTATTCCAGCATATAAGGGAGTGCTACAAGAAAAACAAAATAAGAATCACATTATTAGGGGCTATTGAAGAGTACATGAGCCAGTGGATAAAAGCTCCTAATGGCCAAAAATGGAACAATTAGAGTAATAAACTAAGGTAGTATTGAATTATACTGCAAAGTTAAAAAGTATTCATGAGTTTAAATTAATAAAAAACAACAATTTTATAAATTAACAAGTGTTGGGGGGTAGATAAGTCTTTCATATGGAAGAATCCCACATTATTTATTTTTGTTCTTTGCATAAAGAGAAGAAATATAACTCCTTCCTCCTTAAAGGTGACACATATATATGGACTTCCTTCCAGAGAGAAAAGTAGAGGAAAAGGCCAAAAGAATAACTTTACAGCAGAGAAGCTTAAAAACACAACTTCGTGGGGAGGAGGGTTAAGATCAAGATCAACAGTCATAAATCATGTCAAGAGTATGTACCTTTGATATGACACAGTGAAAATGACACGCTATCTCTGTGGTCTCGCTCAAAGCCCATAGCCCAGGCTAATCCTGAGGAAGAATATCAGATAAATTCCAATAAAGGGACATCCTACAGCATACCTCTCAAGTCCTCTTCAAAATCTCTTCACATCAGAAAAAATAAGAAAGTCTGAGAATCTGTCCTGCCAAGTGAAGTCCAAAGAGAAATGACAGCTAAATGATGTGGTCACCTGGGTGCAATCCTGGACTGAAAAGGGATGTTAGGTAGCAAGTGAGGATAAACTCTTCTCCTGGAATCTGTTTCTTACTGATTCCATTTCTTTGATATAATTTTGTGGCAAATTTATTCGATGAGTTTTTTTATTAGAGCATTATAGTTATTCATAGTAACTGGATTCATTTTGAAACAATCATGCATGAATTGAATTTGATTTACTCCATTTCGGTCCCTAGGTTCCCTCTCCAAACTCTCCCCTCATCTGCCAGTTTTTCTCCTTCTTCCCTCTGCTGATTTTCCATTCACCTGTTTATTTATTTTTGATTGCTGGTTTTAAAAAAAAGATAGAATATATTGTGGTTTTGTTTGATTCATTCCACATTCCCTGTCCTTTCTTGTCTCTACTCCCATCCTCTCATTCTTCTTCTGCACTCATCTTCTTTATATCTTTATGACGGTTGGATGATTTGTTTTAAAAGAAGATGTTGACCAAGACTTTCTGAGAAGTTGTGTGTCACCATGAATTAGGAATCAAAATTGTGGCTTTCTTGTCCTGCCACTTGGTGTAGGACTCAGGGCAAGTTATTCTCACCAGTCTAGATCTCAATACCCCCATTTCAGCTTGAACCTGAACTTTGCATATTCTGGGATTCATGCAAATAGAAGTCCCATTGAAGGCTGAGGGCCAGATTGAGCTCCAAATTATTGATATGAGGAACTGTGGATCCTCCTGGGAAATAGCTCTTGACCAGGAAAAGTAGAATCCAGGCACACTGCCTAAACACATTTCCCAGAGACTGATAGAAAAGTGGGGTGAAGGGAGCAATTGAATAGTTCAATGTCAAATTATCACACTACACCTAACCCAATATTCACCAATACTGTTTAGATTTGAGGAAAAAGACTGGGTAGATCCTATGTATATAATTTTCCACTAAAATGACTGAATGTCAGAAGACTTCCTATGGACTCATGGATTAACACAGTTAAGGACACATAATTTTTTCTCCACCCAGGTGGAGAGAGCAGTCTGGTTCTTTTTACATTAAGACCTCAGAGGTCTCAGCTTCTTTCTGAAAACACCAGTAATTCTGTAATATTATCACGTGAGACTACTTTTCATCCAATAAAGCACACTATGGCAGTGACTAACTGGGACATTGGTATCTACCAGACTTGTCTTTATAGGGGCTTCACAAACATGAAGGTCTTGGTGTTTTGAATCATACAGACAGATTTGGAGAAGAGTAGGGTTTTTCCACAAATGTGAGACAAATACAGAACAAATAAATTAGATTCTGTTGCCCTAAAACTGTAGACACAGAATGAGAGAAGCAATATGTTTAGTTATTTTTTAAGCAAACAGAAGCTGAGAAACATGTAAAGAATTTCCAAGTAACTTATTACTAGGATTGATATTGCATAAAATTTTTTTTGTAGAACTGTAATGTCAGATAAATTGGGGTTATTCTTAATGCTTCCCTATCTTGAGCTCTCAATGTTTGGCCTCTCTTATCTCCTGAGAAGATCCAAGAATGAAACATAAGCACTCCAGCATACAGACTGAAAATAATATCCAACTGATTGAGGGCTAAGGTTCTGCCTACCTGTAAACAATTATTGGCTCTATACCACAGGAAAAGCTTATTATAGGAACATTGTTGCTGATTCTCCAGATTGTGATGATTCAAGAAAAAAACATTAATGCTTAGAAGCAGCTGAAATTATGGCCTGCCTACTTGAAGAAGGTCATAGTGCTTTTTCATCCCAAAACCAAAAGAGAAATATTAATATTTTGAACCTTGGGAAGTTGCCAAGTTTTTATCACAAATCTCCCAGGTTAACTATCTATGCCTCAGTCATACACACAAAAATTGCTTCTGTGAAAATTCTTTACTGCATCACCAAGATTAAAAGGAATTCTAAGAGAAATAGGAAAAACAGGCTGCTTCTACCGCAGGCACAGTACTCCATTTGTGTCAACCATATATCTTATTCTTGGCTAAAAATACTGTAGGAAAGAAGGCATCAATGTAGTTCTGTCTGAGAGTGAGAAGTTACAAAAAGAAAAAAAATGATAGAAAATGAGTGTTTTGCAGCTGAATTACAGGCAGTCCAATGAAAGAAGAGATAAGATGGAAAGACTCCCCTGGCACTTCAAATATAGACTTCTATAAAAGAGAAATATAAATACATGAATAAGTTATACAATTCCTATTTTTATTTTAAAGGTAAACTGGGAGTGTAGATTACTTTTCAATCAATGGGTGCAACAGGCCAATCAAATGGAAAGAAAATACATTGAACTAGAAGAAAAACTTGCTTGTATTAACTTGGTGGTCTTGGCAGCTACAGTGACCAAAAACTGAGTTCTGCTATTAAAATCAGTAAAGAAGATGCTGAAACTAAATGATTTATCACTTAATAGTAAATAAATCAATGTAATGGGATTAACTTTTTCCATGTCCATTCATTTGTATTCCCCATAACATACATGACTTTAAGTTTTTGGAAGCAAACAAATATGTTAGAGAATCCAAAAATACTACACCTCCATCATTCTAGTTTGAATTCAGATAAAACACACTGGTGATGTGATAGTTTATGGAACAGTGATAAGAACAGTGGTAAGAATAGGAATCACCTACATAGCAGGATAGAAGACAATTTGTGAGTTTCTTTAAGAAACACTTTCCTTGACCTAACCTTAGTATTTAAATATTTTTCATTTTTTATAAGCATTGGAGAGTAATATTTTGGCAATTTAAGCAATAAGTAATTCTTACAAGTAAGATAACACACCTGTTTATGTAGATTTTATTTTTTAAGAGTTTTAAAGAGGCAGACAGCATCTCTGATTTCCGTGTGTAATTTCTCCTAAATTCCCACTCATGTCCACTTAGGAAGCACCTTTGCATGTCCTACCAAGGAACGGTTCATCTGTTATTTCTTTGATGAGTTCAGCTGTGTTCTAAGTTCAAAACTTTATTGAAATACTCTAAAACGCAATGAGAAAATTTTATTTGAAGAATAAATATGTCACTAAAAATCTAAATTAAGACACTTAGACTTTGGTTTCAGAGTACAGGATAAATAAAAAGGTATTTTTCATTTGTAATTCTAAAGATTTTAGTTTAGTGAGATATTTTCCTTAAGGGCAATTAGCTAACCAAGATAATTACTTCATCTGACATGTATAAAGAATTATTGATTTGTCTAGTCCATAGTTTTGAATTGTGCTCCATTTAAAAAATGAGCTTTTATCCAGCACCTCTACTGAGTCAATAAATATAAATTATCTTCAATGTTCTGGCTGCTTTTATTTTACAGGTCTTGTTTACATACAGGAATTTTTAAGAATTAGGCAACATACACTAGTTAATTAAATGGAGAATAAAATATCAGCTTAGATTGTCTGTATCAAGCAGATTTAATTAAGTGCTCTTATTAAATATATACATATTATAAATGTATACATATTAAATATATACATGCATTTATACACATACATACACACAATATATATATATATATATATATATATATATATATATATATATATGGAAAATACTTCTTACTACATATAGTCAAAAATATTTTAGTATCTTCCTAAAATATTTGATATGTGGCTACATTCATAGCTATTTTTATTTTGAACATTAAATATTTGCCCTTTGAAAAGTACCCATCATTAAAGTCAAAAAATATATTGAACACTCTTTTGAATCATGGAAAATAGCAATATCTATGTAGCATATATTAGATGAATAGAGATCTTTAAAATACAAGATTTATTTTATGTCACAAATAAATTTTCAGAAATATTAACAGCAAAATAAATTTTTTTCCAGAAGAAAATATAAATATTGGAGATGTCTATGTATACCAGTTAGAAAGAGTAAGAAAATTTTACTAACAGTGGCTTAAAAAATGGGAGGTTCATCTATGATATCTGCTAGTCAGCTTTTCCACAGCTCAATCTGACTAAAGTCCTGTATTGGCATCTATTCAAATCTTTTGGCTTTTTCTCAGAGTAAGAGAGGACTGCTAAACTCCAATCAAGAAAGAGGGGAAAAGGCATGGAGCCAGGTATGTCTAATTTTCCTATAATAAATCTGAAGCTTTCCTAGAAGTTGTACTCTTTCACTGGACATGCTCCATCAGGTTATTGGCCAAAATTGAATTATGAAGTTGTTCCTAAGTCTAAGAATGCCTTCAGAATGCTATGTAGTGTCTTCAGACTCTGTTGTGGAGGGGAATGCAGATGGCATTAGTTGTTGAACCAATAATGTCTAATTGGGCTTCTTAAGTGTGTTCAATCTCAGAGTTTCATAGCCTCACAACAATCTTTCTAAAATATTTGGTCTTTTTGCTCCGCTTACTGGACTATAAATCCCATGAGAAAAGGTTTTATTTAACATTTTATAATTCTGTTTTAACAGAGGGCTTAATCTAAAGAACATATAAAAATAAATATATGTTAACTGAATAAACCTTGTGATCTTTAAACCTTTTTGATGAAGGCCCAGGAGAAAGTTTTGCAATATGTTTAGTGTTTCAGAAGAGAGGCAGAAGCATTAATGTGACTAAAATCTTGGAGAGCAATAAGGTAATGATCAATAAACAGAACTAGAGAAAAAGAAGACTTTTACTAGCTGTGGATGTATGTACCCCTGAAGGAGAAGAGAATAGGGTATCAAAAGACTATAGTAGTCAGGCATAGTAGCAGTGCCTGTAATCCCAACTACTTCAGGTGCTGAGGCAGGAATATCCAAGTTTCTGACCAACCTAGGGCAATTTACAATACCGTGTCTCAAAATAATATTCACATAAAAGGACTATGGGTGTAGCTCAGTGAAAAAGTGCTTGCCTAATGTGTATGAGGCACTGGTTTTGATTCTCAGTATTGGAAAATAAATAAACAATTGTTATGAGAATAGAAATTTGGAAAATTAAATGAGGAGCCTCAAAAACAGGAGGTTAATGAACAACCATTTTTCCTGTTGATGTGCTCTTCAGGATTGTAGGAAAACAACAACACTAATTCTTTGGGTAGTGAATTTTTGTAGGAAAAGAGAGTAAAAGTGTTACAGCAGTTTTTCTTTAGTTATAGGTCTGATTTAGTAAAGTACTTAACTTGAGGAAAGTACTAAAGAGGTTACAGTTCTGCAAACTAACATCCTAAGATGTTCTTCATTTTTAGACAAGGTCCAACAAAGTTGAGTTACACTTAAGAAGAAAGTCTAACTGTGGAACCAGCCTATATGCTTTTCAATAGATGAATGAATAAAGTAACTATATGCAATGGAATATTACTGAGCATTAAAAGAGAGTAAAGTTATGGCATTTAGAGGTAAATGGATGGAATTGGAGAATACCATGCTAAGCAAAGCAAGCCAATCCCCCCAAAAAACAAAGGCCAAATATTCTCTCTGATAACTGAATGCTGATCCATAATGGGGGGGTGAGGGAGGCATGGGAAGAGTGGAGCAACTTCGAATGGACAAAGAGAAGGGAGGGAAGGGAAGGGTGCATGGGGGCAGAAAAGATGGTGGAATGAGTTGGACATTATTACTATAGGTACATGTACATGTGGTGAGACTCCATATCATGTACAACCAGAGAAATGAACAGTTGTGATCCATTTGTGTACAATGATGCCATGTAAAACTAATTAGAACAAATTAAAAAAATAAAAATAAAGAGACTTTGATCTTGTAAAAAAAAAGAGAGAGAGAGTCCAAAAGCCAATCAAATCCAATGATTCTTATTTAGTGATCACGACTATAGGTAATTTTTATCTGATTATATTTTGACTTGGAGCTATGCTTCTCTCCACACCTGTGCTATAAACTCTGTTGGAAATACAGGTCAATAGCATTGTATACCAAGATATGACCTAAAATTGTTAGTTCATTAAATACTTTTAGGATACTTTTCCTGTGCCAGAAATATTACAAAAGTTTCCGAAAATTTCATACTATGGAAAACAAAATGGTGCTCTTTTTAAATTAAAATTTAAATAGGTAAAATAATGACTCATACAAGTGTGAAAGTAATTTATCAAATATTTTATTTAATTCATCAATTAATGAGGAAAACAATAAGGTATTATAAGAAGTTCAAAAGAGATTTTAAAATATAAGAGGAATGCTGAAATGAATTTATAAATAAAGAATTGGTGAATAGTCATAAGCTGTAATCAGTTACATTTTACTGGACAAAACTTTGTGTTTTATGGTGAGAATTTTTTATCATATCAGCATTCTATAAGTTATTTCCTATTTACATAGCTAATGGACAATGGAATTGGTTGGTGCACTCACCAAATTTTCAATGTGCCTTGCAATTTTTCCTTATATTTATATAAAACTTCAAATTTACAATCTGATCTATAGTAGAAAGTAATGATTTAGTCATGGAAGCAAAATAAGGGAACATTCATTGCATGTATGAGTTCAGTGGAGATTTCAAGGTGCACATCTAAGGATGTGATAGCTCAGGGTGAAACGTACATGTCTGACCCAAATGCAGTGGACAGATGAAGGGATGGTGTTTTTGAAACAAGGGAAATGACAAGAGAGAGCATATATGTTTATGAGTTGATGAACTTCTCTTTAGGAGTAATCAGCCACACTAGTGATATTTGCTTATTTTAGGAAATCAAAGAACAGAAAACATTCATGTATCAAGGCTTTGATTGCCTTATTAGAGAGCAATTTCCATTTAAGGCTGTTTGGCTCTAATGCTACCCAAAGAGGAATGAAAAATAGTTCACTACCCCAAGTTTACCTATACAAGGTCCAAGCACCTAGACAATCCATCTTCATCCTAAAAGACCAAATGAATGATCAGTGTCTATATTGGCCAAAACTAGATTCCACTTCACACAGTTAGGTGTTTATTAGAACAGTAAGAAAGAGAAATCTGAAGGTGTAAATTTTTCCCTTCTTAACTTGTCCACTGGGTAACTGACAAAACACTTTACACATGCAATATTCTTAGGACAATGTGGTAAATCTTAATAAATGTTAAGTAATTTATCACCATCAAATTCAGGGCTCAGTAAGCTCAGAAATGGGGGTTATATTTTGATGTATAGCATTGAAGGACTCCAGGTTGCTGCCAAGATATACAAATCCATTTTGCACAAGTAGAACTGTTTAGCCTAATTTGGAGTTCCATGACATGTTATGGATATGAGGATGTTATGATTACTGAAGGGTATAGAGTTGTAGGACAAGACACTCAAAAGGTCAAGGTTCATAAATTAAAGGACTAGTCAAAAACCACCACTCCAAGGAAGGGAGTGAAAGAAGAATATGATCTGAAGTCAATAAATCAGACTTCAAAGCTTTAAATGGTGTGAAGGAAAGCAAGCAACTTCTAACAGAGGAGATACATACTTGATCTTTTAGAAGAAGTTTGGTTCAAATATTTTTGTCATATTATGCATGTCGTTTTTTAAAAAAACAATATCTAGTTAATATTGCTGGCTAATGTGGACATATCTGGTGGCTTCTTGCTTCTCTGTGCTTTCTCTTTCACAAGTGCTGATGAAATAGGCTCTTAATGTTGGTTGAGTGTTAAGTTTGTTAGATTCCTGGCCATTCATTTCAGTTAAAAATATTTTAGATGTATTTTTGGTTTTGCCATTTATAGGTTTTATTAAATTTTTTGCAAGCATTTGGGAAAATCCAAAGTTGTGCTCTATCATATTCTGATTCCACATAAACAATTTCACTTATTGACTGCCAAAATGCTTAGCCAATTAATAGACTGTTCAAACACGAGTGACTAAAAAAAAAAAATAATGAATTCTATTGGTTCTGAATGATGTGTTTTTAACTTACAAATGACACGGATTTCTATTTCACTGAAAGCAGACAAGAATTACTTTTTTTTTTTTTTTAAAAGAAATCCCTATGAAAGATCTGCAATTTTTTTATCAAGAAAAAGAATAGGAATTCTAAATATAACACCATGAACTGATTTTGTTTTATACTGATATGTTATTTGAAATTAATAATATATATTATATAAAAAGCATGATACATTTCCTTATCTTTAAATATTTAGTAGTCACTGTAAATTAAAAATGTACTTTACAAAAGCTTTCAGTTTTCAAAGTCAATAGTACTTAATACCATGTTATTTAGAACTTGGGAGGATCTTTTGGTAAGAATTAAAATCATATATAACAAGAGCTTTGACATTAAAATAATATACTGTTTTGGAAGGATTTCCCCAATATTTCAGATAATTATAAATATGATTTTTATTAATTAATCTTTTATTTCCTTCCTTGAAGTAATATCAAATTAATAAAATACTTAAAGAATGCAAATATTTATCATTTTAAAAAGATGCCAATTGGTGTAAGTTTCTGGGAAAACAATAAAACTTTGATTTTTTTTAATAGATAGCATTTTCACCTTTAACTTCTGCTGTTTCATAGCTACATCAAATTAATCAATAAAATAGCATGGCTTTTAGTAGTATCTTGTTCTAGCTACAATGAAGTGAAATGCTTATTAATGCAGAATGCATTTGAAAATCTTTCTACAAAATAAGAACTGTTAATTTGCATTCAATTCTAACAGCTTTTACACAGTGCTATTGAAAGTTAAAGGATGGATTGTGGTGATGATTGTACAACCTCATGAATATATTTGACACTGTTCATTTAAAAATAGACATGCTGGGAAATTTCATGTTCTGTGTATTTCAACAGATTTTTTTTAAGTAGGTAAAAATTTTATTTCGATATCTAAGTTGTAATAACATTTGTCTAGCAGGGGCTGACAGAGACTCACTCACCTTTCACTCTGAGATTTTTTTTTCATGTTATGAAATTTTTACTATTTTTTAAATTATCACATCTTTATTATACACACTAGTGGATTCTTCTAAATAAACTCATATATGCATAGAAATCTATTTCCATTTATTATCCTCCCCTCTTTTCCCTTCCCCTTTTCCTTCCTGTCTTCCCTCCCTTCACTAAAATATTTTTAAAACAGAAAAGGCTGAACAATGAACACATGGCTCAGAAAACAAAGACTGAAAGGTAAATTTCTATCAGTATATAGAGACATTATATGAAATATTAGTGCAATAGCCTAGACTAGACTAAGGAATAAAATAAACTAGTCTAGAATAGACTAGAGTGAGGAATTTAAAAAAAAAAAAAGCACCTTGATGGTCTTTTAATATTTTATTTTATGGAAAAAAATTCCATTCCAGAGAAAGTGACAGGAAGCACTACATCCTTTCTCAGTTTCTACTTTCTGGATCAGAGCACAGGGTTGTTATCTTCTCAATGAAAAGCATCTGCCCTGTGAGCTTGCAGAGTTTAATACTGTCTTAAGAAAACATGTGTGTGGTGGGGTTGGGGCTGTGGCTCAGCATTAGTGCACTTGCCTGGCATGTGTGAGACACTGGGTTTGAATCTCAGCACCATGTATAAATAAATAAAGATATATATATCTATATATCTATATCTATATCTATATATAGATATATATATCAGAAACAACAATAACAAAAAAACCCTGTGTGTGTGTGAAGTGTCATGCACACTTATACCCGGTCCGTTATAGACACTCAATAAATAGTACCTAGATAGTTAAAACTTCTGTCCCTCTCTACATACGCTGATATTAGCTGAGATTCTTTTGTATGTGATGTTAATGGTTAACTGCTCTATATGAAGCAAGAGATTAGTACTTCCATTGCTTACATGAATATTCTCTCACGATAAATACTTTGGGAGCATTAATTGAGTCACTTGTTGAAGACTTTGGGATAATGACCAAGGGATAAGTTTATGCACTACTTAATTATTCCTTCAATACTTACTGGAAGTCATCAATGGTAAAACTCCTTAAGTCATTAACTTTCTCCTTGGAGACTGGGTTAGGAAAATGAACATTGATTCATGTAAGGAAAATACAAAAGATATTTATGATAACCTTCAAAAAGTAAATATCAGAGAAACTAAATAATGGTTGCTATTTTAAAGGAATATTATGACAACATTTAAAATCATGTTTTTAAATAAAGTTTAATAAAATGAAGATTTATCCTCATAGTGTTGAGAGGTGAAAACAGGGAATTTTGCAGATAAGTACTATGATTAGGCACAGAGAAAAGTGATAATAAAAATATTCTTTTAGCTATCTTGCTATATATTATCAATTTTCTAAAGTGAAATGATAACTTTCACAATCAGAAAATAATAAATCTTATAAATATAAAATTTGGCCATATAGGTAAAAAAATCAGTAAAATGTCCTAACAAATTTCTTTTATTTTTTATCATAGTATAAAATACTATCCAAAAATCACAATGTGTAAATATAAACTATAGATTTTTATTTTTTCCTAAAAATGGACATTGAGTTGGGTGCTGTGGCGCACACCTATAGTTTCAATAGCTCAGTAGGAAGAGGATCACAAGTTCAAAGCCAGCCTCAGCAACTTAGAGAGACCGTAAGCAACTCAACAAAATCCTGTATCCCAATAAAATATATTTAAAAAGGGCTGGGAATATAGTTCAATGTTTAAGCACCTCTAGGTTTAATCCCTGGAACCACAGAAATTTTTTTTTAAAATAGACATTGACATCTCTGTTAATATTTTTTAAAAATATTTTGCATATTATGGTTTATAAAATATAAATGTACACACATACATAATTGTGTCTTGTCTTAAACATTTAAATAAACATATATAAATTACTAATCAAAATCAATTTTCCCTGTATCCCTGTGTGTTTCAGGTAATATCAGTTTGCTCAAACACAAATTTTAAAATCAAATTCCTTGACAAAGTTCTGGCCATTCTGATTTAATTATCACCTGTAGTAGATGATGGAGACAGTGTCAAAATTCCTTAAAATTTAACTATAAATTTGCCTCTTTGGGAATTATATTTGTAGTGCATGTATATTAATGAGGTTTATCTCAACCTCTAAAATTCCCAATGGATAATGTTCATTGCAGTTTCTTAGGAAATAGAGGATTCAAATTAATTCAATAATATTTTCCCATTTTATTCATGAAATAAAAACTTCGTGATTCTAACTACCAACATTTTACTTTTTAAAAAATCAAAGCAAGAAATAAGTCAAAAACTATTTCTTGCTCACTCTGCATGGTTAAATATTCTAAAAAAGAAGGCTTTCATGTTATGCTGAATTTTTTGATTTTAGGCATGGAGAACATTCTACTTTGTCAATTATGCTTTTTTAAGGTGTTATTCTGGAGGATAAATATGAAAGCACAAGTGCTACAAGCTTATTTGAGACCTCCCCAGCCCAGACATTCACAAACACCCCTTTTGGATTAAGAAAAAAATGATAGAGTAGTTAAACAAATATGCTTACTGATAAATAATTGTGAGAAGAGCAATATGGCAGATGAAAATGGAAATCTTACTGATATCTTACTGTGACATATCCAGTAGGTTGATTAAAATCATTGTTTGAAACATGAGAAAACAAACTAAGAAAAGATAACTGGTAGGAAGTTTGTCCTATGAAAACTACATTTCTATTTACTCTGTAAATCTTATTCTTTAGAATGGTCGCTATCAGGTTTCAGAATATAGTCACTGAGAGGGTAGCTGATGGTTCTGGGATATTTAATGGATTCAAAGAATTTTGAAAATGCATGCTACCTGTATTTCTGGGGTATAACAACTAGTTTTAAAACTACTTGTTTCATTCATTAGCCACAACATACTGCCATCCCACACTTGATGTTCTTTGATTCATTCATTGTCAGTCAATTGTAGGTTTAAGAATCTTGAGAAACAATTGAATTTGGTAGAAGGAGTTGTGATTTGGAAATTTGGAGCCTGGACTTGTTCTGGTTTATTAATGGACTAAAATTATAAATTTATTCTTGCCAGTTTGTTTTGGTCAAATTATTGTAGAGAGGTAAAGCAAATGATCTTGAGTTTTCCCATTTCCTTAATTTTGACATTTTATATGATGCTTTGATGTTTTCTAAACATGTGAAGACTCACACTGTCTGTTTTTGAAGTCCAACCAGATTATTCCTTGGGAGAATCCTGAGTTAGAAATAAATTGCACATAAGGAACATCCTTGAGGAAGTGTCCCTAATGAACTACAATGGACTTCTCAAAGAGTTTTAGATACTCCGGTATTTGCAAGAAGAACAAAGACAGGTCACTCATGCTTTTTTAAAAAAAAAACCTTAAAGTCACTGTTTGATTGTGAGTTATAGGCTTATTTCTTGTCTTGATTTCTATTGCACAGTGGTGGACACATAGTAGGCACTCAATAAAAATTTCATGAATTTAACTTACAATTTTCCAGTTAATTCAGAATTTAGCAATTAGTTTCTTTCTAAGGGAGCCCTGGAGTAAGTGAGCTTACTTAATTGTTATAATACTGCTTCTCAGGAACTCAGTAGGTGTTCAGTAACTCTATCCTAATGATGGATGATATCTATTTTTATGCAAGACTTGGCTTTATGTAGCTATTTGTCATTGCTTTTGATAATACCTCTTTTGCATAAAATCCCTGAGGTTGAGGAGACTAGAGTTCTTGTTTTTGTAAGATTACCCCTCAATAGTATTGACATGTTCTAGAATGCCTATAGCCCCTTTACACTTCCACAATTTGGCTAACTTGATAAAATATAAAAGCAATATAAAAGCAAATATGAATAATTTTCTCAAATTAGACATCACCTTTCTTTATAATTTACCACATGGCAATGGGTTTTAGATTGCATTCCCAGCATAAGACGTTAACAGTGGCTAGAGGTTATAGATAGTTGGAGACATAATTAATGGCCTATAGGAGGTAAATGGAATGTGACTATTTAGAGCTTTTAATAAAAATATATCAAAGTACTTTAAAAATATGATGACTTAAATGCCCGCAGTAATTTTGTCTACTAATGAAGCAGTCATTTATACAGAAACCTCTTTAGACATAGAATATGGACATATATATAGTTTGTAGCTTTGGCCTTCTAGTTCAAAAAAACCTTTGATTGGTCCTCTTATTGATTCTTCTAAAACTTTTTCCCTTAAATTTCATAAACTGTGTACTTTATAGGAATATCAAATATAAAACAATTATAATTAATATCAGCATAAGAGCTAAATATGTACATTTACTGCAGAGTTTAGTCTGACCACATAGATTACTGACTTTATTTACACATTTATTCACATTTTTATAGGCATTAATTTACTTGTCTATAAGTGGCAGAATTTTAATGTACATCAATAGAATGTTCTTAATTAATAATTTAATAGAGCAAACCCACACCAACACTTTGATTCTTAACCTGTATTTAACTATAATAATGTGTTCTGTTTTCACTAGGACTTTAATATATCAAAACCTTCTCATTGAACCGAACTCAATGATATATTTCTTGTGTTTTCCTGGGGTTATTCTTTTAAATACTTTTTTATGTGCTAGAAGCCCTCGGAAAGATTTAATATCTAAGTTAAGTAAATAAATTATTTTGTTGGGAACAACAAGGTCGAAAAATAACATAATAATTTGTTGATTTTTGATAAATAGTAAGATATGAAAGGATATTAAGTAGAACACATACATATGCATTTCTGGATAAAGTAACTCACTAGAGATAACATCTATATCAATGCGTGACTATCACCATGATTTTCTGATATCAATAGAATTCATTAAGTAATTATGAATGCATAGTAGTTCAACTTAAGTAATTTGAAAGGATTTGCTAAATAAAATGCTTCATAATCTAATTACAAGCTATAGTCACACTGATTTAATTTTTTGCTTCTCAAACCTGAAAATAGGTAATATAGTTTAAAAGTTAAAATTAATACAGAATAATTTGAACTCATATTGGATATAGTCTAAACATCTCAATTATTAACCAAAGTAATCCTAAGCAATAGTAAATGATGATAACCAACTCTTCCAAAAGAAATAAGGAGCTGAGAATATAAATATTGAGGAAGGAAAATGAATAGTGTGAAGAAAAAATAGAAAGATGCAAGGACATTCATTTCTGCCTTTGCAAAAGTTTTTCAGCCTTTCTTATGTTTGTCTTTGTAGAAAGTTTAGATTCCTAGTCATTTTTGGAGAAAGGATACTTGGATAACTAGATAGAATTTTATATTCTTGTTTTTTACATTACTTATCTGATGAAACGATCTGAAAATGTAATTCAAAAAAATCACAAACTCCCCAAATTTCTATTACATTCCCTAATTGGTAAAAACTATAGGGATAAGTTATCACTATAACTTGCTTAGCTTATTATTCATTTTCTAGGAAATAAGCATTATCCAGGAATTGTGTTTATATCTAGGAATAGCAAAAAGTTGATCTCTATTCTCTTTGATCCTGTAATCAGATAAAGTAGTGACTTAAACTACTAATAAAAATAGAAGGGAGACCAGTAGTGCAGAGAAAGTGGATCAGGAGGAATGAGGAGGGGAAGGAAAAGGGAGATACTTGGGAATTACATTGACCAACCTATGCTATGTGCAAATATGTGCATGTTTCCTGCTGTTCTATGCAATTATAATGAATCAATTAAAACATAAATAAATGGAAGGGAGATGTTATGGTTTGGATATGCAGTGTCCCCTAAAATCTCCTCTGTTTCTGCAGAATATTCAGTGTAAAATTATGGGATTTTGAGAGTGGAGATTAATCAGTCCCTCCTAGTTTAAATGGATTAACTGGGTGGTAACTATAGGCATGTAGGGCATGGCTGGAGGAGGTGGGTCACTGGGGGCGTGCCCTTGAAGGTTTTATCTTCCCAGTGTCTCTGTCACTGTCTTTCTTTCTGCTTCCTGGCTGCCATGAATAGATCAGCATTCCTCTACCACACCCTTCCATCATGACATTCTGTCACTATGGCCCCAGAGCAATGGGTTTAGCCTACAATGGACTGAATCGCTGGAATGAAGACATAGAATATACATTCCCTCCTTTAAATTGCTTTTGTTGGGTATTTTGGTCACAGTGATGCAAGCTGACTAACTGGAGACCAGTAGGATAGAGGAATAGGATCAGAAGGAAGGAAAAGAGAGAGTACTGAGGAATAAAATTATGTTATGTGTGTGTGTGTGTGTGTGTGTGTGTGTGTGTGTGTGTGTATGTATATATATATATACATTATTATATATATATATATATATATATATATATATATATATATATAATATGTTACAGCAAACCTTGTTATCATTAATATTAGTAGTAGTATCAGGAATTAAACCCAGAAGTGCTTAATCACTGAGCTACATCTCTGCCTTTTAAAAAACGTTTCTTTTTTGATACAGAGACTCAGTAAGTTGCTCACATTGTTTAAATTGCTGAGGCTTGTTTTGAACTTGCAATCCTCCTGCCTTAGCCTCCCAAGCTGCTGGGATTACAGGCATGCAGTACTGTGCCCAAATATTATATATAATTACAATGTATTAATAAAAACATAAAAATACCTAGTGATCCTAAATCTGATGATCATGCTGAAAGAGAAACACATAGTGTTTAGGAAATTGTCAAAAACATTTGTCAAAGGAGAAGGATTTTTCTTAACATTTATGGAAGAGGCAGGACTTTAAGAGCTCCCTGAGCCAGGTACCCTGGAGCACACCTGTAATCCCAGTGGTTTGGGAGACTGAAGCAGGAGGATCCCAGTTCAAAGCCAGCCTCAAGAAAAGTGAGGCACTAAGCAACTCAGTGAGACCCTGTCTCTAAATAAACTCAAAATAAGGCTGGGGATCTGGCAAAGTAGTTGAATACCACTGAATTTGTTATGCTCGAATTCAGGACCCTCAAAGACCACCAGAGACCCAAGATCGATGTAAGCAGCAAAGAGGTGTTTATTGCAAGCTAGCTAGGTCCTCCGCGCACACACACACAGCAACTGGTAACACTGAGAGGCCCCAGCCCAGGGTTTGCAGCAGTTTTATACATTCTTTGGAGAGGGCAGGGACTTCACATACATCATCACACACCGTGGGAAAATCAAATAACAACTCTAAAACATGATTAGCACATTCACTGGTGGGAACAAGTTGGGTAGGGGTGATTGGTCAGTACAAAAGGGGTATTCGTTTGAACTGATTGGTTTAAGCCAAGAGGGGTGTACGTGCTGAACTACAAGGTTTCCCAACTTGTTATTAACCACCATAAAATACTGGGAGGGTCATCTGGCATCCCAGGTATTTCCTTGTCTCATGCTGATTGGTGGCTTCTAGGGGGCTGCTATGGATCCCCACCTAGCCTGACTGAGTCAGGGACACCTGGTACAGCAGATCTCTCCTGTTATTTGTAGATAAACAACTTAGCAGGGTGGGAATGTGCCTAGGAGTGCTCTGTGGGTTTTTCCAAGGACAAAGGCCATGTCCCTTCCTTGAACAGGCTTTGCTCTGATAGAGGCTGGTTTTTCAAGTTCAATCCCCAGTACCAAACAAAGAATTATTGAGCTCCTTGAATGAATGGAAGCTCATATGCATCTGTGCATGTTTGGTTTAATGTTAGGAAATGGCTACATAGTGCTATCTGTTTATTTCATATTTATTTCTGGCATATTTTATTTTTAATGAAGCTTCCATTTGATTTTTATTTTTTTGTATCATATGTAGTACTCTGTTTTTGGCAAAGTTTTAATTTTCCTCATCTTTTCCCTCACTCTCAGGTCAATTGCCTAGTTTTTACTCTTTTATTAAACTACTACAAGGTGATGAATTACAATGGGAATTTCTTATTTTATGCAATGTTTTACTAATTAACACTGAAAATATCAGGGACAGCAAAACATCATAATTTACATTACCTGCGTGCGTAGTGCATAAATTATTTGAATCTGGGTAAGGAAATACTTCTTATAGTTGAATCATCCAGTGCAGGATGAAAGGATGAGACATATATTTTGAAAATCAAAAATAATGCTATATCAATTGATCAATCACAGACAGCTGAGTCATGGAAGAGTTGGAGAAAATAGACCATCTTTTATTTGGATGCATACACATGACAGGCAAGAGGAAGAAAGGCAAGATAATATCTCACAAATGGCATAAGAAGGATTTTAACACTACAGAAGGTTGATTCTTTAAAATAAGTTGGAACACTTCAAAGAGACTGTTGACCTTGTCTGAGTAAATACAGAAGGGGGAAGAAAGAAAGAACCACAAAATATAAAAAATGACCTCAAGTTGTATAAAACAGGAAATCCTCTTATCTGAAATTGCCCTGTAATCCCTATTTGAGTGAAGCAAAAGAAAGATTTCTATTTCATACTTTATTTTTCCTTCCCAATTTATAACAATCTAATTTCATTTTAAATTAACACATCTACAGTAATATTTTTCCTATTATACCCCAGTCAGCTGCAAGTCTGCCCATTCTATCTTTTGAACAGTTTATAGAACTGTAATTTAAAATGTTATTTTTACTCTAATTATTTTTCCTACATAGTAATATAGTTTTTTAAAATAGCCTGCAAACAGTAGCAGTCTATCTTCAATTAAATCAATTTAATCCTAATTTGATGATAACATTTGTCCTGCATGTGGATTTGAATCAGAATATAAAACAGAAATAGTGAAAAACAAAAAGGAAGAAAACAAAAATATATTAAATATGATGAGAACATATATTAATGCATTCAGGTAAATAAAAAAGCATATTTGATATTTTTAAGGAATCATAGCTCTGTCTGTTGCCAATGATGCGTCTAATTTTTCTCTAAACTGTAATATCTCACAAAAATAAGAGCAAAATGGAATATATAGAAATATTTAATCTACCTGATGTGCATATACTGAACCAAATGCTAAGGAGTGGATATTTTGACATTATTATATCCTCAGATATGTTTAATCTTTTACTGTATCACCTAGAAATTCTTAAATGCTAACTGGTTTTAAAAGGTGATGGTAAACCTACGTTTCTTACAAGCTGTCTGAAACTTAAGAGGAAAAAAAAATTATTATTCAGAAAATTATAAATTTCATATTTTTAGTTTCAAATATTGGATATTTAAATGTAAAACAGCATAATTCTCCAATGACAATTTTTAAAGATCTGTCAATTTAATTAAAATTTCAATTATTTATAAAGATATTTAACATTATTATAACCAGCTCTATACTTTGAAGTTTTTATAATGAACATACACTTTTTAAAATATATATATATATATATATATATATATATATATATATATATATATATATATATGTTTATTTATTTATTCATTCATTTATGGGGAGGGTGCCAGGGATTGAACCAAGGGGCACTTAACCACTGAACCATATCCCCAAAGCTTTTTGTTTATTTTTTAAGACAGGATCTCCCTAATTTGTTTAGTGCTCACTAAGTTGCTGAGGCTGGCTTTGAACTTGACATCCTCCTGCCCTGCCCAGCCTGTCAAACTGCTGGGATAACAAGCTTGGTGTGCTACCAAACTTGACTGAATATACACTTAAAACAGTCCTTATTAGTTTTGCCTTACAAAAAGTTATACTTTCACCTCTTTCTTAACAATATGATAGGAAAGGCTAGTATTTTTGCCATGTCTATTTATTATACTGATATCTTCATTTCTCTTTAGTCTTTATAAATCTGTTTAAGGTTTTTGTTTCCTAAAGAAGATCTTTACAGAAATTTTGTTCTAACATCTCCCTTGATTCTAAATATTTCGAGGTCAGCAATTGTCACTTATATTTCTTTATGTCCTTCATCAGGTTTAGTACTATGTAACTTATGAGAATAGGGTGGTATGTATGCCTCCAGGACACAGCTGCCAGCTTTCAAGCATTTGTAGCTCTTAGAAGCATTTCTTCTCTTAGTATATGCCTCTCATCTGGATCTGCTCAGGAACTATGAAGTAATGAAGTTTACGTGTCTTTAAGATATACAGCAGGGACTATATTCCCAAATCCTAATCATTAACCTATAAATAGTTTTAGAATAGCCAATGGAGGGCATGTCCAAGCAATATTTTTTAAATAAATAATTTCTAGATAACTATTTATTAATCAAAAATGCAGAAATTTGAAAATGACCAACGTATCCTCATTCTAATTCAATTATTCCAACTATAAAGTGTCTTTTCAAAAATACAGCCCTGACTATCATTTGTCTAAATCATTTGTTGACAGATCATTTTCTTCAAATTAAAAAGCAAATTCACAGTAAGTGTTGCTGTATTTCAGGAATCCGGCCTCAGTGGTATTCTCTATTACTCTTTGTCTCTTTGAATGTAAAATTACATCTGCTTCCATAACTTTGATTAACAGCCATTCTTGTCTCTTATCTACACTTCGATTTTGGGGACTCAACTCTATAAATCTAACAACTGCCAATATAATCACGTACCATTTAATTAGTTATGTCTATAACTAACCTCATGATCCAGGCTACAAAACCTGCTATTGTTAACTTATTTTGCTAGCACTTTAATATTATCAAGGTCTTCCTATAGCAGAAAACAACCAAAACTCTTTGAAATAACCCAAAATTCAGTTGCTTAATATTAGAATTTGATTCCTAATCTTACACATCTATGTGGGTTGACAGATGTATTTTACTTTGTATCATCTTCATTCAAAGACAGGGTTGTTGGAACAGCCACTTTACCTTACCAGGCCCTTTGGCCAAGGGACAGCGAATGTGGCCAATCTTTCTGAATTCTAAAGCTTTTGTTTGAAAGTGGACATGTCACTGTTTGAATTTCAGTGGCTAAAGCAAGTTATATACTTGCATCTTCCTGCAAATGACAACCTCCATACTCTTGGGGGAAACACCATGAATATTATGATATATAGAATTGAGTCTATTTTTTGTGTGCACCCTGTTCCTTAAGCTGTAAACTAGCTAATCTTAAGTGTCTCTCGTACCTGTTCTTACATCTCCAGCCAACAGTTTCTATTTTATTTTGAGATCTCACATTTTCCATCATGCTGTTTCTTCAGCTTTATATCTCCCTTGACTACAAAATTTCCATACCCTAAACCATTCCCCACACTCTAACCAGAGGAAGTCCTATAATAAGGATCTACTTTTATCTCTCCTATTCTAAAAATTCTTGGATACTGTTTTTTGTTATTTTTTTTTTCAATTTAATTTATGGTTTGGGTTCTAAGCTTCCTAGCTTAGAACACAAGGCATTTCATTATTAGATTCTGGTCTTTTCAGTTTTCATTTTACATTCCTCTAGTCTGACACAATTTTCTTGCTGTTTTTGCTCCTGGAATAATGCACTACATGTCACCCTCCCCAATCAAATCATCCTTTCTCATGTTGACAAAAGTCACCCATCCTCTTTATTTTCCCAAATGTTCTTGTTCTCAAACTTTTATTTGTCCTGCAAGATTAATTTCAAACCAAACTCCTATTATGCCTTTCTTGGATCTTTCAAATGTCAGGATTTTCTGAGCCTCTGATGTGACAAAACTCTTAATATACAGCTCTGTTAACTTTTTTCTGAAAACTGTGTGTGCTGGTATTGTCAGGGTGAGGGTTGCACCAAGTTCCTAGTCTATGGCATAGGATAGATACTTAATAAATGTTTGTGGAGTATAAAGAAATGCATTTTTTAATTTTCAAGCTCGATTTGATTCATTTTTTTATTTACCAAATATTAACTTAAAGTGTTTAAATAATTTACCTTGGATTACATATGAGTGTAGAGGTTCTTAGAAAATGAATTGTTTTCTATTACTTTATTTGAACTATTTTCTAAGCTCATCTTCAGAAACTAGATTTAAGCTACATCATTCAGAAAATACTGCTATGTGGACACCATTGTTGAATTTCCTATTAAAACTTCTCATTTATAAAATCAACTGGTCTAGTAATGCAACTTAAAATGCAAATTTTAATATTTGACCTATTAATATAAATTTGACTGAGAGAATTTGACTTAGGAATTTAAAGAATATCTTGATCATCTGGCTTTGTATTGACGGTCTACTGTTATTGAAAATAGTGGTTGCATGCTTTTTCTTCTTGTGCATATTTTTACTGAAAATAAATTGTTATAGTCAAAACTGTTTTACATATTTTACATTAACTGAGTATGTGTCAGAATGTAGAAATAAAGTTTTCTGAAAAATTTGATATATAATTTTTTGGAAAACTGTAGCAATGATACACCATGCAATTAAAAGGATGAAACAATGTGTTCTTGGTATGAAATCACCAATATTAAGAATAATTAAGTTACTGATGGCCCATGATATTCTGTAAAGTGTTTTTTTTTTTGCTATCAATAAAATAACAAGACATAATGTTTGTCCACAAGAATATTTCAGTTATTTAAGGTAGTAAAAATACCAATAAATGATTTCCATTGAGTAAATAAAGGTGACTATAGAAACAATTACTATTATTATCCTTGGAATTATCTGCATTAACCCTTCAATGGCAGTGGGAAATTAATGTTATTATCCCATGTTATAGGTGAGAAAAATACATGTTATGCTGCTTCATAGATAGTAAAGATTGAAGTCCAGGCCTCACATCTTATGAGGCTACTTCAAAGCTGTCCTCACTTTTCATAATGGCAAGTGCAGGAGCAGCAACTCTTGGGATTGAACCCAGAGCATTTTACTACCCAGCAACATCCCAAGCCCCCATTTTATTTTTTCAATTTTCAGACAGGATCTCCCTAAGTTTCTGAGTCTGGCCTCAAACTTGCAATCCTCCTGCCTCAGCCTCCTGAGTCACTATGATTACAGGTGTTGCCACCACATCTGGCCAGCCGCTATTATATTTATGCAGGTTGACCCCTCTTGGGTGCTACATGCTTACTTCATTACAATTACTAGAAATCATTTGAGAATGTCATAATTAACTATGCGAACATTCAGCTGAATTATTATTTCAAGCCTTTTCTACATTTTGTTTGAGAAAGAAATATGGCATTGCTATAAGTTTGTCAAGGTTTTTTTCAAGAAATTCTTTATATGTTGGTTGCACAGATCATCAGTTATGTAACCAAACTCTAAACAGTAGTGTCCAAACACTAGTGTACCTGATAGGCCAACATTTATCAATTCATATTCATTTTGTAATTTCAAAGTATATGTATTTCTGCTTTGAATATTCATTGAGACATTTCATATCCCAGTGGAAATGATTTTCTTTAGGAGACAGAATAAAAACTGTGAGTATTTACGGAGGAACTATTCATCAGTGCTGGATTTATAAATAAGTTGATAGACATAAATTTTATATATATTAATACAGCAATCCTTATTTATATTCCAAGTAAACATATTTTGATTATTTATATATTTAAAATCTGATAAAAACTTGAAAAATTTAAGTTCTTCTCCTGAGTCATATTGGCTGCTGGCTGTGATTTATCATATATATCTGGCTGAGGTGTACCATTAAGAGAAATCCTGGGTATGGAGAAGTAATCACCTAAACAAAATAGTGAAGAGAACTTGCAAATGAAGAACCACTGCCACAGTAAACAGTAAGGATTTTAAAGGTATTCTGTACATGATTTGTGTTATGGGTCACTTTTTTTAAAAGCCTGATAATGGCATACATGCACCTAGAAGGTGTGAAAAATTTTATTACCCACATAATAAAGTTTTCTGGGGGAGAGCAAGGTGGCACCAAGCAGATCTGACAATGATTTCAGAGAGAAAAAAAAATGGGATTGGCTTGAGGTTTCCATTGTTATTAGGGGAGTGGTGATTCCTGCACCTGACCTGTACTTCCTTCTGGAACCAATGAGAAAGTACCCAGAAGTTCTGCTTTTTTGCCCTTAGAATAAAACATATTTATTATTATTATTAGCTTCTTGAGAATTAAAATGAAATTTGTTTTAACTAGCTCATAAAAAACATAAAAATTTCACATAATCATAGGGTACCAGTTTCTGTATCAATGCATGTTTACATCAAGTTAAATATAGGTATCTCCTCAAACATTTGTTAGTCCAGCCAGATGTGGGTAAAAAGAGAAGTAGAAAGGGCAAGAATTAAAAGTTGCCAACAGTCAAACATCGAAAATACAGCATGACTCTTTATTACACACATACTTGCCACATTATCTCCAAATTACATCTTTTTCACAAGTTCTGGCAGTCACTTTTCAGCAGGCATGTAGCTGCCTTAGAATGCTTATATTCCAAACCAACAAGACTAGCTTGGCATCTTTACAATTGGCTGCTATAATTCAGGGATTCCCCTTCGGCATTATCCATTAATGAGGAAAAGAATCAAGCATTTGCAGGTAAATGGATGGAGTTGGAGAATATCATGCTAAGTGAAGTAAGCCAGACCCATAAAACCACAAATGGTATGACTCTACTTGGTGTACAACCAAAGACATGAAAAAACTGTGCTCTATATGTGTACTATGAATTGATGAGCCTTCTGCTGTCATGTATAGCAAATTAGAATCAATAAATAAATTTAAAATTTTAAAAAGTGAATACATGGTAAGTCCATTTTTGTCCATTTGTAAGATGATATTGACTTCAATTACAAAAGTAAGTCCTTTTAAGGATTCAAAAAAAGTGATTCGTTGGCCTTGAGAGCAGTGAGTGCCACACATGTTCCTGGTCCTTCTTTTCCTGATGTTGACTCATCATACTCAGTTGCAGGCATATTAGCATTTAAGCATTTATACTTACTAGCATTTTTCTTACGGAATTTTCTTTTACAGATATAATTATGCTAAATTACAAAATTGCTTTATGTAATTATAAATTTAATCTAAGATCTAATGTGAAACACTTGAGCATGATGACTGAAAGAACTTCTCAATGAGTCTGAAAATAGAGCTTTTCCTTTTCATTCTCATTGGATTTCTACTTAAGGAGAAAATCAACTATAATTTGCTAATTATTTTTAGGAAATATATAGATACATTTGAGTTTCTCTTTGTTAAAATTTTATAATTATTTAGAGAAAAGTCACAGCTGAAGAACAAGTCAATTTATGAAAACAAAGTCAATAAACAATAATATTTTGGAGTTTTATTGATTCTCATAATATTAAATTGGTAAAGAGAATATTCTTATTGGCAGTAAGTTAATTTTCCTTCTGATTAATTGCCAATACTATGAACATAATAATATGTTTGATCGTTATTCCAATAATTCATGTACTTAAATTTAAAATGAGGAACATTTATTGTCCAGTGGACTTTATAGGTGAAACATATTCTGTGAAGTTACAGCAAAGTATTTTGAATAATAGTTTATTTCACATGAAAGCTAATGATATAAATGAGTTAGTTTCTGGGTTTAAAACTTTTTCTTATAACTTTGGCAAATTAAATCTATTCCTGTGTATCTATTACATAGAGCTCTATGAATATATGTTATTTTAAAACTTTTCTTTGTGGATCCAGATATGAATTTGAATATGAAATGAAGAAGATGTGTTGATTCAGAAAGTTTTATTCTCTCAAGAATTTGTATCAAGTTTAAATCATTTAATCTTGCTAGCTCGTTTAACCCCTGCATGAGATTGATGAATCCTTTATCTCTAATATCACTAGGCTTCCATCATCCATATTTTCTATGAGACATAGTGAGAATTTATTTAGAGAAAAGTTATATTTATCATATTTGTCATTTTATTAATCACTAGCCTGTTTTTTATTACAAGAATTGGTTCACACAATAAATAATTGAGAATTGGACTTACAAAGATGATGGAATTTAGCAGTTATGTTTGAAGAACCGACTCTTTAATTTTATTTTTTTGACATAAACTCCTATTTTTATAAATAATCATAGATATCACAATTTTCAAAAAATCCTAGTTACATAATGAAGCTATTTAAAATATTAATAAAAAGAAAACTTATTACCAAAATTTCTTTTGCTGATTCTAATAGAATATACTGCAACATCTCTGACTTTATTTATGGTTATTTAAAGTCTTATAAAGGTGTCTAAGATCACTCTATTAATTTTGCTTTCTGTGATGGATGATGTAGTCTCCAAGAGAATATATATGAATTATCAGTACTGAACTGACTTTATGATCTATCATTAATTAGATTATATTATTCTGTCAGTCTTGATACTGAGAAGAGAAATTTCTCAGAATATAAAAATAAGAAAAAAGTAGGAAACCTAGTATGTTTGATAAAGTTTTGCCTTCAAAAGATTGGGAATTTCTCAGAGAAGCACAGTTGTCCTAGTAATGTTTCAAAGTACTTTTATAATCATCGCATTATATGCTCTTCACTAAATCTCTATGAGGTAGATACTTCCATCATTATACCAATTTTTCAAACGAGAAAACTTAGATTTACAGAGGTGAAATCTCTTTTTGAGTGTATGGATTCAAATATTCATCCATGAGACAGATTTTTTTTTAAATCTACCATATGTTGGGCATGATCTGAGCACTATAGATGCAGATATAAACAAAGTTCCTGACCTAATGGAGTTTACATCTTGACAGGAAAGAGAAAACAGAAACCAAATGCACCAATAGGCCTATAGTTATCAATTATGGACTAGCAAAATGAAGAAAAGGGAATGTGGGAAAGAGAAGAGTATGATTTGGGGGGAAAGTGTTATTTTAAGTAGAATGGACACAGAAACCCTCATTGAGGAAGTAGAGTTTGAACACATAATTCTGCTAAATGATTTATTAATCCATGTGAATGTTTGGGAGAAAAACAATCTTGGTACTATGGTTTGGGATCTTGAATTTTCCCAAGGTTCAAATGTTGATGGCTTGGTCTCCAGCATGGCACTACTGGAAAGTGACTGAAACAGGCATCATTCAATGGGATATTTTAGGTCATCAAGAATGTGCTTGTCTAAAGGGTGGTGGCACCCTGGTTACTTCCTTTTTTCACTTTCTGGCCATAAGATAAGAAGCTTTGCTCCACCATCCATTCTCCACCTTGATATACTGCTTTGTCTTAAGCCCAGCAGCAATGGACCCAAATAACCATGGAACAGAAACTCTGAAATTGTGAACCAAAATAAACCTTTTCTGTTTTATAAGTTGATTTTCTCAGGTATACTATTATAGGTAGCAGAAAGCTGAGTAACATATCTGGCAAAAAGTAAATAAATTAAAATAATATTAGCAGGGCTGGGATTATGGCTCAGCAGTAGAGTGCTCGCCTAGCACGTGTAAGGCCCTGGGTTCAAGCCTCAGCACCACATAAAAATAAATAAACAAAATAAAGGTTAAAAAATAATAATAATGATATTAGCAAAAATCCTAAATTAGAAGTATATTTAGCATGTTGTGGGTGAATCATGAAGGTCTTTTGACTACAGGAATGACCTTCCATGTGACATGGAAATTCACTGGAGACATTCTAGCAGCAAAGGAAACATTGTAATATTACTTATATTTTTTAAAAGATTACTCTGGCTGGGTGGAAGGAAGCCAAACAGCATGTGTCAAGACTAAATCCAAATGGTCTGAGTTTTGACCAATCAGAATGGACAACATCTGTAAACACCTGGACTTGACAAAGTATTGAGTAAATAGCTGAGTATCTGTCAAATTGTCCCAGAAGGAGGAAATAATAGATCATTGTAAATGCTGAGAACTGTTAGTAATTGGAGAACAGTTGACTGAAAACTGATACTCCAAAATCCAAATCTCCAAAATCCTGTGCTCTTTCCTTACCCCATGTTTCCTGAAAATATAATAAAAATATACTACACACTGTACTGGGGGTTTAAAAATTATTTCCATTTACTTATATTAAAGTTAATAAGACAAGTTTAGATTTGACTTGAAAACTTTTTTACTTGAAAAAAGTCATGGTTCTTTTTCATACTATACTAGATAGAGAAAATACTAAATATTTTTGCAAACCGTACTTGATTATAGTGAAAGAGGCTTTTTTAAATCATAAGAGTTAGATAAAACTCCAATTTTAAAAACATTTTTACTGATAGTGCTTTGCCAATATATAATGAAAGCTTAAAATATTTCTCTATACTTTTAATTTTTCACTTTTTAAACCAAATTCTTGCAATGTTACTCAAAGAAATAATAAAAAATGGAGTATAAGAAATAAATATAGGAGTTATTACTCTAGTTGACTTAAAGTAGTAAAAATAAATTTAAAAAATAAGTAGTTAAGAAATGACATTGTTAGGTTAAGAGAATACACGACTATATTGTCATTAACACTCACACTTTACTGAATATTTAATGTTAAAATAAAATGTTTAGAATGTATTGAAGCTATAAAAATGTCACCAAGCAGTTTGTAAAATAATTACACATAACAAAGTTTTTTTAAAATGTGTTCCCAATATTAACTTTGATTATAGGACTCTAAAAGTTAGGAATTAAATATCAAAGATAACCAATTGCCATCATATTTTATTAATTTCTTCACTTTATATCTTTTCTTTAATAATATGGATTAATGTTTATTATCAGAATAAGAGGAAATGTAATTGGAAATAAGTCTACTTTATATGCCAGGTATGTGTGCACGTTGCATGTGTGTGTGTGTGTGTGTGTGTGTGTGTGTGGTCTGTGTGTTATCAGTTTTTATTATACTGACTTCTGTGTTCTCCTCACAACCACTGATTTCTTGCTAATATTCACTATTTATAGACAAAATGATTAGGAACATCAGTAAAACCCCTACTTGATCAGGTTCATTTCACTTCTCAAGCGCTGCATATGCCTTCTCCCAAACTGCTGGTCTTAACTTTTTTCCCTGCACTGTTTCCCATCCTCTTGTTCTGCAGGTTGACTACTGGAAAATGAAAGCAGAATGCTAATGGCAAATTAATGCTTGCATCTTCCAGTATCAGCTTTGACTATAGTTTAGCAGGTTATGAAATAAATAAACTAAATATTAATTTTGTTAATCATAGACATTAAATCTGATGGGAGAGTGCTAGAAGTGATCTGGGATGAGAAATACCAAATACTGTAAGGATTTATTTCTTGGTTTCATTATTTAGAAATTATAATTTTGTGTGTTGTATGTGTGTAGGGGGGATGTACCAGGGATTGAACTCAGAGGCATTTGACCACCAAGCAACATCCCCAGAACTATTTTTTATTTTATTTAGAGACAGGGTATCACTGAGTTGCTTAGCATTTCGCCATTGCTGAGTCTGGCTTCAGACTCACAATTCTCCTATCTCAGGCTCCTGAGCCTCTGGGATTATAGGTACGTGCCACAGTGCCTGAACTAGAAGTAGTAATTTTTAACAATATACATCACAAATTTTCATTTTAAATTGAAATCAAGACCTAATCTAACATATGATTCACACCACCACTTTTTCTGAAGTTGAAGTTTCTAATTATGTACTAAAATGGAAGCCTGATTCTGATTTATGTCTGTTGAAGACATTAATGTCTTTATCATTTTAGAATTTAAAGTCTTAGGTTTTATGCAAATTATTATCAGAGAATGCATTTTAATGTTACTTTGCCTCAGTGATTCTTCACAAAGTGTCTTCTCTTTTAATGTTATTTATTTAAAAATTTCCATTGAAATTTGAAAATAACACATATAAGTTTAAAAAGCACATCTCAAAAACACAAATACAAATATAGAAGAAAATATAGATTTCATGCATTTTTTTAAAAAATCTGTGATTAATCAGCATATGCAAATTATTAATATATAATTCCAAAATAATTTGATGGATGAATGCACACTTAATTTATATTTTTTTATTTACATATGACAGCAGAATGCATTGCAATTTACATTACACATATAGAGCCCAGTTGTTCATATCTCTGGTTGTATACAATGTATATTCATACCAATTCATGACTTTATACATGTACTTTGGATAATGATGTCCTTCTCATTCCACCAACATTTCTAACCTCATGCATCCTCCCTTCCCCTCCCACTCTTCTGCCCTATCTAGAGTTCCTCTATTCCTCCCTTGTTCCCCCTCTCTACCCACTATAAATCAGCCTCTTTATATCAGAGAGAACATTTGGCATTTATTTTTATGGGGATTAGCTAACTTCACTTAGCATTATCTTCTCTAACTCCATCCATTTACCCGCAAATGCCATGATTTTATTCCCTTTATTGCTGAGTAACATTCCATTGTTTATATATGCCACATTTTTTTCATCCATTCATCTACTGAAGGGCATCTAGTTTGGTTCCACAGTTTAGTTATTGTGAATTGTGCTGCCACAAACATTAATGTGGCTGTGTCACTGTAATAGCTGTTTTCAAGTCCTTTGGGTATAGACCAAGGAGAGGGATAGCTGGGTCAAATGGTAGTTTCATTCCCAGTTTTCCAAGGAATCTCCAAACTGCTTTCCATATTGGCTGCACCAACTTGAAGTCCCACCAGCAGTATATGAGTGTACCTTTTCCCCCACCTCCTCGCCAACACTTATTGTTGTTTGTATTCATGATAAATGCCATTCTGACTGGAGTGAGATGAAAAAGTGTAAATCTCTCAGGATTTATTTCTGATTTCATTATTTCATATTTTTAGTGCTATAAAATAGGTCACCATAAAAAGCCCAAATACAATATTATTCTGTGTATTTATAATATAATAATTCCAGACACAATTAATAAGCAATGAACCTGTTATAGTGACAACATAACCTTTCAGTATTTTTGAATAAAGTATTTCTTAAAAGTAAGTTATCTCAAAATGATTTATTACTTTAAGTATGTGGGTTAACCTAATTATTCTATTAAATATTTCATAAACAACAAATAATTTGATAGTTCCATTGTGCATTTAAATTTATAAAGTTCTTTAGATGAGCTCCTCTCAAGGGAGCTTATTCTCTGCTAGAATCCAAAGACTTCAGAGTTCCATGTGTATAGGAGATTTTGGAGAGAGATAGCATACATAAAACCTAATGTGGATATATCTTGGCCTGAATTACATGATCTAAATAAATGTGTCACTTCTGTTTAACATTGCTTTGCATAATGAAGCTATGCAAAGTAATATAATCATATATTTATTAATGTTGCAGGGAAAAGGTTGTACTATAGAAATGTTATATTGAAGACAGAAGAAGGACAGAGGTACAACTAGAGAATAAAACAGTAAAGCACAAGGTATTCTATGGAGAATGGGGGAAAGAAATAGGATTGAGAAAGACAAAAATCCTAGTTAAAAAAAAAATGCATTTCTTTCCACCTTCCTTTGCAACTGAGGAAACAGGAAGGGTTTGCTCACTGTTAACCACAGGTGAGAAGTCCATGAGTGTGGAGTGTGTGGAAAGCCCACAGGGTCCATGAAGACAGGGAAGTCTCAAAGCTTAGCCAGCAGTAACTTCACAAAACAGACCTAATATCATGGCTTTTCCTTTCTCTCATCCCAGTTTCTAACACTACTTCCAGGTAAGTCATACTCCTTAATCATGAGTGGGCATAGGACATGGTTTGAGCTAATCATGGTCACAATGACTGTACACTTGTGCCAGTCAGGGCTGGTCTAAATTCTCTCCCTGTGGAGTTGATAGGAAAACTTTCCCCTCTCTTTTGGGCTAACTATGCTGGAATTATTTAAGAGCTACTATGGTTCTATTTTGTGGAAGGAATGATCCCCCAGTAGGAGAAAGGAAAGTCGATTGTAGGGAGACAGGTTAAAAGAGAAAGGGGACCATGACAATGCTAATGTCCTAATTCCAAGTCTTCAAGTGCCCAAATTCTTTATGTTCTAAATTCCATATGATATATCACTGAATCGATATACAAACAATGAACTGTTAATTTTACTAAGACCATATTCATGATCATAGACCAGGAACAGCAAGTATAAGGAAAATTAAGAAAGATTTAACATTTTGGTTTTGTAAAACTCAATAGGTAAAATGAGCTGTTACTTAATATGTGAGAATAAACAAATAAAAATGTTCAAGCAGTGTCCCCTTTGATTTGTCCCAGTTGTCTCATGATATTCATAATATGAATATTTAGTTTTAACATTAGGTAGTCAGTGCAAATAAGCTTATGTTTAATATTCTATTTATGTTTTATATGCTTCTGTTTACTGTATTTTTTTTACCCATATATATTCTGCACTGGTCAGGTTCTGCTTGAAACATTTCTTTTTAACCTCAATAAAAAAGAAGCTTTTGGTTTATAACCACATGTAAAGTCAAACAAATATATTTTCCACAGTTTGATTACAAAAAATAGGATAGGAGGCATATGCACTATTTCTAAGAACCACTGAGAAGGATTCAGCAAAGAGGCTATTACAGTTATTGAGGAAGAACAGATGAAAAAAATAAGGTATCCGAAGACTACATATCTGCCTAATCCTTGCATTCTCTAGATTGGTAATTCCTAGTGATTGCATCCTTTCGGGAAAGACAAATAGCTCTGTGTCTGAATTGTATATGATTCAATAAGGAATGAACATTAAAAACTTGAAAAATTGCTTTAAAATATTTCTAGCACTGTAAGAGTTGGAGCACTATTGCAAGATCTGCTATTTTATTCCTGCACTGTCTGATTTACCCAATGAAAGCAGACATAGTATCCTTATTAGTGGGAACAAACAGGAAAGCAAAACAATCCTTTCCGAGCAAGTTGGAGAAACTATTAAAAATAGATAAAAGGTAATAAATAAAATTGCTACAATAAAGAAGGTATCATTACAGCAACAAATCCCCAACATATTGTCTATTATTTTCCCTTTTAACACTGATCTACATTTCTTCCAGCTACAGTGCTTGGAGCCATTTACCCTCTACAGTTGTTCTAATTATATCTATCAAATGTGATGCATGTTTAATTGGATTTTAATAGGACTGCAGCTCCTTGTTTAGCACCAAGTTTAACAGGAGAATAATTTATTGCTGATAAGGTATGGGGTCTTTTGTTCCTCCTACTAAATAAGAATTGGAAATGTGTTTGAAAACCAATGTCTTGGGTGAAGTTCCTGTTCTGAAAGCAAATCCCTATAAATCAAAGTGGATGATTATTTTGTCCATGCTCTGAATGAGTTGAGAACAGATATTAAAATGTTTAATAGGCCTGCCTATGAAAAATGTTGCTTTAAGAAGTGCTGCCTAAAATTTTCTTTCAGTTAATTAGATACTAGGTGCACAATTTTAATGATAATATTATAACAACAGGTACATTTCCTGCTTGAGGGAAGTATAAACCAATAACAAATTAATTCTGTGAAAACATGAACAAGCAAATCTGACCAAGAGTTATAGTATTCATAAGAAATAACATTGACATAAAAAAGTGTAAAAATTTTAAACAGTAATTGCAAGACAACTGAATTCATTTCCATATGCAATCTTTCTTTTCTTCTTTTATGTTATAAAGGATTCCTAGATATTGTTTTTGTTGGGAAAAAATAAAAAAAATATTTAACTATATCAATGCAGCATAGTGCTTTATGAAGATATAGCTTAATTGTAATCCCTAATTACTTACTTATCTGTCAAAAGTAATTTGGTTTCCATTTTGATAGTGACAGTCTAAAAAATGAGTAGGTGTTAATCATTACATTGTCAGAACAGCTCCTTGACTGCTTAAATGGAGATTCAAGGTATATTTTTTTGGAAAAACATGGAAATTACAAGAAATAAGAGGTAATATGGATTCAATAATAATATTACTTTGCCATAAATAAATATCTTTGCTTCCCTGAACACAAATTAACTAGAAGTCATCATTTCCTTGCTTTCAAAGTTCAGGACAATAGCAGCTGACTGAAATTAATGGACATTTAGATGAGCTGATTATGTGAACTTTGAAAATTTCAATTGAATCATAAGAGCATTATATGTACTTATTTGTTATGAACATCTTGTTTTTCAAACTATTTATTTCTCACAATGTATATAGTTACTTTAAAAATATCTCATTAATCCTTACTTATCAACCTCTGTGTTTAATTGTATGGAGGAGGAAAACAATGGCAAATTCAGTCATGAAAATAAAATTCATTATAAAAGGTGCAGGTGCGAGCAAACTAAGAAAAACAAGAATGCTCTTTTAAAAGAAAAATAAATTAACAAGTTAGTTAAGGATTGTTTTTTAGAATTCTAGATAATAAAATATGAGTGTCAGTATATCTTTGTCCAGTTAGATTTTAACTAAAAGCATAGAAAAGCATTTTCTATGTATGAAAGCTTTCTGCCTGCTCCATTTCTTCTTAAATTCTAACATAATTTCCAAGTCAGTAAAGACTGGTATCTGACATTCATCTTTTCTCATGGCTACCTATGTCTACAGAATGTCGTGAACTAATTCCTGTAACCTTCTGTAGCAAGAGTGTAAATTGAGTAACTATATGACAGTATGCAAAAGGTAACAAATGACCCTTGACCTTAATTAGGCTGGATACTCCTTGCAGAGAAAGAATATATACATAAAACATAACTCTACAAGGAAGTGTATGAAAATGTCAGTTGAATTTAGATCTACTTTTAAACTCTGTGGGAAACTGATTTCTAGCCGACATACATATTCTTCCTCTTTCTACTGAAAAATTTTCACTCTGTTACCATTCACTTTCAGGTATTTATGAATTCCCTAAATTCTCCACATTTCCATTAAAAATTATCCTTTCCCATCTGTTCACCAATCCACCCAGACAGTTCTCACATGCTGTATAAGTGTGTATGACGTAACAAACATAAGCATGACATTTTAAATCTCTGGCTTGGAATTTCCAGCTCTGGTTCTTCCAGTTGCAGACTGAGAGGTTTTAAAAACCTCTATGAGCCAGGCAGTGTGCTAAGTTCCTTGCAGTCTGTAAGACTTGCTATACTCATCTGTAAGATTTTGTTATAATAGCACTTATCTCAATGTTGCTGTATTAAAAAGGCAACACATCCAAGGAACTTAGCACACTGCCTGGCTCATAGTAAATGTCCAGATGTTGGCTGGTTGTTGGTTGTACCCATAGAACTCTGTGTCTGTTTTTGCTCTAAATTTGATCCAGGGAACAATGCACACTTAACATCTGCAATACAACCATGGACATTCTTGGGGAAACCTGTTACTGCCCTATTGTTGATTATATTTAGAAGCTGCCATGGCTTGATAGGAGGAAGTGATGACAATAAATCATTCTTGATATTTAGTGCTTTATACTAGTGCTAATTTTAAACAGAGTCGAAGGATAACAGTTCAGATGTGTTCTGTTATGGTTTGGAAATGACGTGTCCCCAAAAAGCTGTGTCAATGTTTAGAGATGAAATGATCACATTATGACAGCTATGATTATTTCTTCCTAGTTTGAATGGACCAACTGGATGGTAACCATGGGCAGGTGTGGCGTGGCTGGAGGAAATGGGTCACTGGAGATGGGCCCTGGAGATCTTCTGCTTTCTCCCTCTGCTTCCTGGCTATCACAAATTGAGTGGTTTTCCTCTTCAGTGCAATTTGGCCATGATGTTCTCTCTTACTTTGGGTCAGAGCATTGGAACAAGCTGACCATGCACTGAGCCTCTGAAACTATGAGGCAAAATAAACTTTTCTTTCACCAATGGTGTTTATCATGTATTTTGGTCAAAATAATACTAAGATAACTAATACATGTTCATTTAGTATTATATCTGATATAAATGTGGCCTTGTATGCAATATGTTCAATGGCCCAGTAATATCATTCAATGTAATTTTGTTAATTATTGATAAGAAACAAGGGGCATCAGACATTTATTCATTTTTAATTTTACTATTTAATGAATTGAATGAATATAAAAAATTGAGATTTGATACATTTCTAAAACTCAAATCAGTAGGATTTTATAATGCTTTGTTGATATGATTCATGACTTCTTGATATGATCCCCAAAGCATAGGCAAAAATGGAAAGTGAATTACATGAAACTAAAAAGTTTGAGCATCACTAGGAAAACAAAAGAAAAAAGAGTCAATTTATGGAATAAAACAATTGAACTATATATTCAACAAGGGATTCATTAATATAAGAAATTCTTGCAACTCAATTATCAAAAGCAAAACAATACACAGTGTTATGATGGAACTTTTGGAACCAATGGTTAGGGATGGATAGTTTTATTACTATCATAACAGCGATTGGTTTCAAGGGATATGCTTATATCCAACTCATACTATTGTTGACATTATATATGCTCAGTTTTTGTGTATCGATTATACTTCAGTACAGGTTTAGTTTAAGATTAAAATTATATGTAATTGGGCCCTTGAGTTTAGGGATTGTTAAAGTGTTCTCTGAAGTCAAATGTTCCAAGTTCAAAGTATATCTCCCCTTTAACTGACCATATAATCTTGGGTAAGGTGGTTAATGTTTTTGCACCTCAGTACATTCATCTTTAAAATGGGGATAGTGAATATACATCCTTCAAACATCATCTTGTAGCTTATAAGAGACTGTGTTTGTGAAGCACTTAACATAGTGCTTGGTACATGCTAAGTGCTCAGTAAATATTTTCTAATTATTCTTGATACAGACTCCCAGTGCTGAGCACTGTGCAATAAGCAGGAGCAGGAGAGGAATTGCTAAGGGAATATAGACAGGAGGTGAAAACTTACATAGGTAGTAAAATTAGGAAAAAAATAGGGGGGTTTACTAGTGGTTCAGATCAAGAGACTAGCATGCCCAAGTCCTGTGAAAAAGATAAAAAAAAAAAATGCATTGCAGTCAAAGAAATGAAAGGTCAAAGTAGCTGTAGTGTCAAGAATAGAGGAGAGGAGGTGCCATGGCAAGGAAGGAGGACAGACAACTATGAAGCAAATCAAACCAGTGATTTTTAAACCATATGTGATATTTTATTCTCCAACATAAGTGTAGTGGGTTGTAACTAAAGGGTATTAAGCACAGACATTATGCACTTAAAAATAAAGCACTCAGGTGCAATAAAGAGAAAGGAAAAAGAGGCTGAAGCAAAGAGACATCTTAAGATGCTACTGTGGTAGTCTGAGAATATTTTAGTTTTTATTAGAATGTGGAAAATTGGAATGGAGAGAAGCAAATGAATTATAGCAATGGTTCTCAAAAGGACCACTTTTGATATATTAAAATTTCTTAGAATTATATAATTACTCTTATTATAGTTTTGGGGACCTAACCAGACTGAGTAAGACTCTCTCAAGATGGGACTCAAGCAAGCATATATTTTTAAAGTGTTCTTCACACTGTTCTAATATTCAGAACATGCCGAATTTGAAGATCCTCTTATACATTCAGCTGCAGAGATAGGTAGGCAATTAGTTGAGTTTGAGATCTGGGACACAGGAAAAACTGGTGTTGTGTTGAGAAACAAGAAAAAATGTTGTGTGTAGATAGATAGTACCTGGTATTTTGGGAATGAATATAGTCTAAAGAAAAAGTTTACAGTCAAATGAACCTCTAAGATTAAATCCAGAGGAATTTCAACATTGAATATTTGTATAAACTAGGAGGCTCGAAGGAAAACTGAGAAGGAACCTTGTTGTTTATTCAAAGCCAAAGGAACAGATGTCAGAAAAGAAAACTGGTCAACTATGTTGACTTCTGCTAAGAGATACAGTAATACAGATAGGAATGTGGCTACATGTGCAACTGGAAAAACCTGGGTATTGAACACCTCAGTCTCTATACATCGTTTGCCTATGATTAAAAGCAAAATATGTCTGAATGAAAATACAAAGACAATAAAACAAGAGAATATAATCCTACCAAAATTTTCTTGTGAATTTAACTTTTCCTACTCTCATGTTTTCCTCTTCAAATTTATATCTTTTCTTCAACTCTGTTACAATATTTTTGGTGGGGGGCAGGGATTGAACTCAGGGGCACCTGACAACTGATCTACATCCATAGCCCTATTTTTTTTTTGTGTGTGTGTGTGTGTGTGTGTGTGTGTGTATGTATGTATGTATATATATATATATATATATATATATATATATATATATATATATATATATATATATATATATTTTAGAGACAGGGTCTCACTGAGTTGCTTAGCACCTTTCTTTTGCTGAGGCTGGCTTTGAACCCGTGATCCTCCTGCCTCAGCCTCCAGAACTGCTGGGATTACAGACATGTGCCATTGCACCTCACTTGTTTTTCTCAGTTGAGGGACTGATGTCTTTTTGACTTCAAAAATAAAAGCAATCAAGACAGCAATTTCATCCTCTCAATTCTTTCTGTATTGCCTTCCTGTAATCAGGCTCAGAATCTTCTATTTTCTTCCTATTACCATGGAGAAATCCCATGCTCTTTTCTTATGTTTACCCTTCCAGTTTTCTACTGAATTTTATCTCATCAAAGACTACAATTTATACTAACTTCTCTCAGTCCTGTATCACCATATCTTCCTCTCTCCCATACTTTTTCCTCTGTCCCTGTAGTATTGTTCTGTATGCCAACAAATCTTCCATCCATAAATTATCATCTTCTTTTGACCCCAAACTGACTTTTTCCACCTTGCCATTTTATTTTCTTCTTCAGTTAAAAACTTTTAAAGAGCTATGTCTGCCAGATCACTTACTCACACTTCTATTTTATCACTTCTTGTTATATACAAATGCAGGAAGTTGTACTAATCTCATTCACCAGTTTGTGTCACACTATCAATATTGATCCCAATAAGACCCTATCTTGCATTTTTATACCCCTTTTTTTATGTACTCACTTTACTAACCATGTAGGATCAAAATTTGAATGTATTCTCATAAACCTTGTAGCTATTAATTGTGCATGTACATTTAATTCTCATACATGGTGTGTTTCCATAGGCTGCCTTGTGTTTCTCATTTTTTCCATTTATGTATGTTATTAATGTTTACCTACACTGCTGTCATATAACCAAACTTTATTTGAAATTGTTACATAGTATTTCTGTGTTATCCATGTTTTCAGTGATGCTCACCTAGATGTTCACCTTACAGATTGTCTGGTATACATATACCAGACAATACATATACATATACCAGCACTGTTTTTTCATATGCCTTCTTTTTTGAGACTCCCTAAAGGAAGCTCAAAAATTCATCTGCTATATGTGCAAGTTGACTGTGAGGAAAGTCATTCTAATTTATTTTCCAATCAGTTAGCTAATGCACACCTGTATGGAAAAATGCACATATACACAAATTTAATTAAGTACTGTTGCCTCTCCAAAATTATGATTCATCTATATCTCCAACACTCCTTCATGGATTTTATGTTCCCACGCCAATATTACTTTATTACTTGAATTAAAATATGTTGAGTCTATAGATGTTCTCTCTTTTTTTTTTTAAAAAAAGCTCTACTTAGTTTTCTTTTTTAATATCTTTATTCATTTATTTTTTATGTGGAGCTAAGGATAGAACCTAGTGCCTTACACATGCGAGGCATGCACTCCACCACTTAGCTACAGCCCCAACCCCTGTTCTATGGTTTTTAATACTATAGTTGTTTGCTTCTTCTCTCTGCCTTCTCTCATGACCTTGGTTAATTTCTCATGGGTCCAAAATATTCTTACATTTTAAATGTACTATTAACTTTTTCTATATCATTAATTTCTCTCCCTTTTTAGTCTTTCACTTTATTGCCTGTTCCATGGGGCTATGTCATCATATACTAACATTAGTTTGATCAAGATCACCCATTAAATTTTACATCAAGGGGGCTGGGGATGTGGCTCAAGCGGTAGAGCGCGTGCCTGGCATGTGTGCGGCCCGGGTTTGATCCTCAGCACCACATACAAAGAAAGATGTTGTGTCCGCCAAATACTAAAAAATAAATATTAAAATTCTCTCTCTCTCTCCCTCTCTCTCACTCTCTCTTTAAAAAAAAAAAAAATTTTTACATCAAGTCCAGCAGCCAATATTCATATTTATTTAACTTAGTAGTTGCATATGACATGATTGCATAGCCCACTTTCTTGGAATACTTTTTTTTTTTAAATCTGGCTTCTAATGCCTCTCACCTAACTGTATTCATATGCCACATTCTCCTTCTCAATTTCCCTTTACATTTCCACTTCCATTGTTCTTCCTCTCAAGTTTGAAATATTCCTAATAATTTTCTTAGTTCATACATTATCCTATTTACATTTCTTCTGTTTGTGATCTCTTCTTGTTCCTAATTTCGCAATTCATCAAGAGACTGAAAATTCCTGGGTTTATATCTCAAGTTCAGACCTTTCCTCTGAGCACCAAGTTCATCTATCACAGTTGTTTTTGATATTTAACCTTGGATATTTAGGTATGTTTAATCTAACAAAGACACCACAGATCTATTTATTCAACTCCACCAATGCCAAAGCAGCCTTGCCTTTATTTTCCCACCTCTATTCTCAGTAAGGTCCTTAATAGTTTCAAAGACTTCTTGATTGTTGTCATTTTTGCATTTTAAGTTTTATTGCTTTAGGGACTTTAAGTGTTCTGTTTTTATTTCTAGAACATTGCTCCAAGCACACTCCTTGAGGCTCATTATTTTTTTCCATGTGAATCTGTTTTAATATACTTTTTAAGAAAAGCTTTCTCTGGTAGGGGAATAACTCCCTTCTTCATTATTCCCTGAACACTTACGTAGCTTCATACTATTCACAGACATTTTTTAAATACCCATTTAAGTGAAATAATTTACTAGTTAATTTCTTTATATTCTGCTCCATCATAAAATGTAACCATGATTATGTTAAGGGCTTTGCTGATGTAGGGCAATGCTCTGGGTTCATTACAGGGCATACAGTTGAGTTTATATATGTTTCTATCTATCTATCTATCATCTATCTATCTATCTATCTATCTATCATCTATTTATGTTTTTTGAAAAGCAATGTGTGTTAAGATAGATGGAAAACAACAAGAGGTTTGGTGGGGGGTATTTGAGCATATGTTAATGTCAATAACAATAACCCAGGAGAGAGAAAGGGTCAGATAGACAGACAGACAGAGACTAGATAACTCAGTGAATTATTATTGTGTTTCTTGGTGCTGCAGTTACCTCTAGTTCAGATGAAAGGCAAAGAGATAGAACATGAATAGGCTTGCTAGGTGTTTACACTTTTCCTTATAAATGTAATACCTGATATTGAGAGGCAGAAATCTGAAGAGCATAGAGAATAGAGGAAAACAATTCATATTTATATGTGTGTATGTATATTTATGTTTACATATATATATATATGTGTATATAAATATATATCACATACTTGTTCAGATGTAAGATCTTTCGTGTTTGGATCTTATTATGGAAACATAAAAGCTCAGTTTTGTCTTGCAAATGACTCTAAATGTTCCTATTAATTTTAAACAATTTTGAAAGCAAATTATTTTGAAAGTAATGTATGGAGCTCAGCATCATAATTTTTTGGTATGAATCATGGCTCCCATGACAACTCACTCTGGCTTATCCATTAACCTTTGCCATGCAATGGTCCCTATCTGAATAAATGGGGATAATGATGTGAAGGTTGACACTGAGGGTGATTGAGATGATCTGTCCAAATGTTACTCATCTCTCTCTTCCTTACCAAGTGTTTTATGCTGCATTATTCTTTGTGCATATGAATGTATATTCAAAATAATCACATCATTGAAAAATGGTTCTCTGTATAAAATGATAGCATAAGAAAACATTTAGGAGTAATTTTAAGGGATTTTTGAGTGCTCTAGATTTGCACACCTCACTGATTTTGAGAAGCATATTCAATACCAAGATGAGATGCTTTTGTGAAAAAGTATCTTCACATTATGTAAAAGTGGTCATTGTTTGTTATTGTTCAAGTACTGTCGTGTCAAGTGTGTATACTTATTAGAGAACATTGGATTTGCCATCAAGTATTTGCTCTCTTATTTAAAACTCCTCTTTTATAAAATTCTATATAAAGCATATAGCTTCAGTAAGCCATAATTTTTATGCAAAGGAATTTAGCTACATTAATGTCAATGGAAAATTCAAACATCTTTGTATTTTTGCTAATAAAATAGCTCATTTAAAATATGTATCACAGTGTTAAGACACTGTTTAATAATTTGCAAATGATGATAAGTGGAATTTTGGGGTCTTCCACATGGACTTGTGGTTCAAATGAAAGGCTAAATTAAATGGGGGCTTTTGATCTTTCAAGCTAAGTTTGTCTCAGCAAAGCAGTTAAATATCCAGGTGACTTCAAGAGCAAATGTTTTATTTGTTGTACCAGGTTCACCATTTAGTAATTGTAGACTAGGCACAAGTTAGCCCAACCTTCTGAACTTCAAATTTTCTAATCCTTAAAATAAATTAAGTATAATTTCAATAGTAAGCATACCCATGTTATGTGATAATAAAAGTACATGCATATAAAGTATATAGAACAGTTAGAACTTAATACTTATTTAACAAAAGTCAATTTTTAAAAATAATAATTACTATTTTATTAACAAATCCAACCTAGTTATCTGTGAAATGTGTAAAGAAATGACACTCACCAACCAGTCAGCTATGTACAATTTCTTTGCAACCATTGCACTTAGTAACTTGTTTTTTATTCTGTTTTTTTTTTTTTTTTTTTTTTTGTGACTCTGTCATTCATGGGACTTGAGTTCCTTAAATTTGTCTGTGAATTTGTCTCTATTGATGTTGCCAGTGCCCAGCATATTGCTTGGCACAAGTTGGTCCTGCATTCTATATTGGTTGAATAAATTGGATGACTCACCTTTATGTAAGATGACATTATCTGAGAAAACTTATTTTTAAACTCTATAAAAAACCTACTTGTTAGGGAAGCAGTTTAAATAATTCTCTTATTTATAAGAATCTTTGTTTTCATAAAATATGCCTGTTTGTTAGATTCTTCTGCATTTTAAACAAATTTAAAAGTAGATTTGTGTTGGTGTAATTCAGGTTCAATTCCTGATATAATTTATAGATGGACTAAAGTAGAAAAACATTATTGTTATTATTTTATTATATTATTATCATCTAATAAGTATTATCTATTGATTCTGTAATCCACCTTCAAGACAGTAAAAGGCTTACAAGAATAAATCTTATAACCCACGGAAAACTTCTCAGAATAAATAGATCATGCAGAGACTAAATATCCTATTAATGTTTCCTAAAACTAAGATGATCTCCTTCTGTAGCAAAGACATAGTACACTATTCTTCAATATTTTTTTTCTGACGTGATGCATGGTTAATTTCATTTTGAAAATTGATTAGACTGCCTGATTGATTGCAGTGATTGCCTTTCTTGTCTTGAGCAAGGAGGTAACATTTGTAATTCTTATTAAAAGTTGATTAGTATTTAATATTGTTAGTCTTGTTGAATGTTGCATAATAAATTTTAAAACTGAAAACTGTATTGCCAATTACCAAATATAAATACAAAGTAAATCACATCTTCAAATGGCATAAAAAATTCAAAGGCATAATCCTCAAAGTTGAAATAAACCCAAAAACATTCTTATTAGAGGCAGTTACTCTGTGGTCTTAGAGAAAATTTTCTTGTTTTCTTTGTAGATATGTTTATAATTTTAAACTTGCAATGAATACTGCCTGCCTGGTCACTAATGTGTTTAGAATTTGCATCACATAAAACTCCAACCGGTTTTGTTTTCCTAAAGATTGGATCTGTGATTACAAAACACCTTGAATTAAGATGTGTAAGTCTTAGTTCACAGTCTTGTGAAATACTTAGCTGTATTTTGAAATGGATTCCTAGCAAATGGAATCAAAATTTATGAAACATTATACCAAATGCTATCATCCTTGGAAAAAAACAGCTATTTCTTCCACCTGTTGACCAGTTTTCTGTAAAAATAAGATTTCACATAGCTGCCAAATGAAAGAGCTTCTGGAGAGTGTGGCATGAAAAAGAGACCACTGTGACCTTAAGGAGATTGTTATTTTGAGACTCTTAGCTTTATGGTATCATCTGTTTTCAGAAGGTCAGGGCATTATTCCCTTCTGCCAAGCTTAGGGGCAATTGCCGTATGACTGCTGGGACCACTCTCATGACATACATTTAATTTTGACATAGAGGAAATAAAAACAAAACAAAACAAAATGACTGCAGAATACTGTAGAACTGTGGGAATGTTCTATTTAAGTTTTATGCAGTGGATGCCTGAACTGTCCACCCTGAATCTCATGGCCCATTGTGCATAAAGTATATCACTCTGTTGACAGCAGACAATTGAGATTAGTAGAAGTGACATGCACATGTGGAGGAGTGCCGAGTAGGCAGAAAAAAATGAGCAAAAGGGAAATGAAATGACCTCCTAGCAGCAGATGAACACGACTCAATCAGCAATGGAAATCAATGAGCTGAGAGGAACTGGCAGAGAAAATCAATGGCGGAATAAAGCACTGACCAGTGAACTTTGTCCCCTTTTGCATTCTTGTATACCTAGACCAACTTAAATATCTAAGTATATCTCTTTTCTGGTTTGTCTATCCTTCCAAAGCCCATTTGCAGTCACAGTCACCTGTGGCTCCCATGCTGCTCTGCACCAAGCCCTCTGTACCATCTGAAGCCCCCAAGTACCAAATACCAAGTTTCATTCCCCTCACCCATGAGAAAACAACCTGGTATACGATGCCATCAAAGAAGCTGACTGGACAAACTATGGCCAAGCAGGGATTGGCTTAAGAGTTGAGACTGGGTCTCTAGAGCCTACAAATAAGTTTCAGTTTTGCTATTAATTGTGTCTCGGTGTGTCAATTAAATTTTAATTTTTATTATGGACATTACATGGACAGTTAAACAACCATAGGGTATCAAAGTGCTAGAAGCCATCTGATGTGTAACACTACACTGAAGTTTCTAAGCTGCACATTGTCAGTGGTGAATTGAGCAAGTATTATTAAGGGAGAAGGAGTAATTTTACTGCCAAGGGCAAGAAGGGGTTGTGCAGTTAACTGAGCGTTCACTAGCAAATCTGAGGGTTTACAATTGTAAAACTGCCTGTGTATTTGTTTGTGTGTAGTAGTCTATTGAAAATACGTTTTTGAAAAAGTTAAAAAAAAAAAAAAAAGGAAAGAAAGAGTTTCTTTTGGGCCAATAGGGAACAACTCTTGAGAAGGAATAAATGTCACAAATTCAGCTAATGATCAGGAAATTAAATTCTGAAGATTTGGGATTGTTTCACTTTGTACTGTGTGGCCTTCCTCGATGAATGTGACTTTCTGTGTTTCTGTGTCCTGATGAAAATCACAGTTACAGGGTTTTACCCAGGATGTTTGAGAGACTATAGAAAGAACAACTTTGTAGAAAGTGTGTCAAAATGTAAATTTTAAAATAAAATGTTAGGTACCACAAGGGGAAAATAGCTACAATGTGTACACACAGACAGTCAATGGAACAAACAGAACCATTATTGTTTTTTTTTTTTTTTCTGCAGCATAAAAAGAAAATAAATGTAGGTAGATCCAGTATGCTGTTATTTCCAGAGATTCTAGTTGGGTTGTTTTTCTCTCATTTATCAGTAGCAATATTTTTTTTCCCTGATTGATAATACTGTGGTTATTGATTTAATATTTCAGACTATAAGTATATCTGTTTGCTTTTATAAGTCTCCATTCTGTTTCCTGGGTTCTTTTCCCAAGTTGTTGATATATATCTGGATGATCTGGATATGCCTCAGGCTTCTTTGTAACCCCCATCAAGTCTAGCCAGGTGGCTCACTGGAGAGCAAATACTTTCGTAAAATACTGTTTTTGTTGCTGTTGCTAATGAATAATCCAACTTGCAGTGTTTACCAATAACAATGTATAACATTTTTATGTGCATTAGATGTTTTAGTAATTACTAAATGCTGTGAGGTAATTCTTCACTTTTATTTTTAAGAAATCTTTATGCAGGGAGAGAAAGCAAATTGTCCTAGATTGCCTGGCTTCCAATAGAAAGGACCGGACCGGAGCCTTTCAGCTTCTTTCTGCGACTGTTCCTTGAGCCAAGGAAATCTTAAATATAGTGTTCCCATTGGAATAAAGTTTCCTTTGGATAAGGCTTTTCTGGGAGGCCTTCCTTCTGCAGCCTTCTGTTCAGTCAGTTTCTTTCTTTAGAGAACGGGGACCCTCTCTTCTCATATTGTTGGAGGAATTCATTTCTCCTCGATTTTAGCTATAGATGTGTCCTTTCAGAAAGAACTTTGTAGAAGTCTATTTCCTATCTTATTGATCTGGTTTTTTGGGGTTTCAAAATTTCAAGCTGTTGTGACTTTTATTTAGTAGGGATAGAATTGTTTCTTTTCCCTAAGTACTATCTTACCTGGAACCTCAAATTATCAAACAGAGCAGTTCCTCAATTTGAAGTGCTTGAGTGAAGAGCCAGGAGTGTGGCCTCCGGAAGCTGTGACACTTGAATCAATTTATCACTGGGTTCCAGCACTCTGTGAAGTGCTGACCTGTGCAAATTCAAAGTTCATTTTTTCTTTCTTTCTAATTTTTTTTTTATAATCATAAAAAATGTTTTTATTTTATTTCTGTAATTTAAATTAGAGAGAAAAATGGAACTAATCTGAAGTTTATACAAGTATAACTTTCAAAAAATTTTGCTAAGAATACTTTGGTATACACTTTTATTAAATATATTTTCTTATTCAAAATATGATATAATGCATATTTAAAGTATCACTTCAAATTTCAGATACAATTAGGTTCAAATCTATTACTATATTTATGATCTTGGAAAGCTCTTCAATCAAATCATTTTTTCATATAAAAATATAAAAAGTCATTATCTGTAAAATGTCCAGCACAGTTACCGCCTGTTTTTTTTTTTTGTGTGTGTGTGTTGTTTTGTTTTTGTTTTTTGGGGTACTAGGGATTGAACTCTGGGGCACTCAACCACTGAACCAAATCCCCAGATTTATTTAGATTTATTTAGAGACAAGATTTGCTTAGCCCCTCACTTTTGCTGAGGCTGGCTTTGAACTCGTGATCCTCCTGCCTCAGACTCTGGAGCCGCTGGGATTACAGGCATGCACCACTGCACCTAGCTACTACTGCCTGTTTATAGTAGATGCATGGAGTAGAATCATGTTATTTGTTCCTAATAAATTGTACAAAAGGAGAGACTGTTGTTTATAAAAATATAAATGTTACTCATATAAAAACAACATTTAGTTGTACTAACTTAGCAGAATTTGTATTCATTTACCTCCTAATTCAATCTACATTTCTAAACCTTCATAGTAGAACTTGCAACAGATAAAAAACCTAAGAAAAGGCAGAAGAAAACTGTGCTTTCATGAAGATAACAGTCAAGTGAGGGTGGTGAGTCATTTGTTAAATAATCACACAAATAACCCTAAAGTTACAATTGGGACAGTGCCCTGGGGTCATTAGAGATTGCTTGAGGAAACCTGAGTAGCTCTGAAGAATGAGTAGTAAATAAGTACTGAGGAGATAAATAAGACACATTAAAGCAGGAGCAGAAAAAGCAAGAATATAAGCCCTCCAGGCAAATGAGCACCTGAGTAGCCATTCTAGCCAGGACAAAATAACAAGCAACATCCTAAGTAGGACACCAGGAAATAGCATCAGGTAAGCAAAGTGATTGAAGACTGTAGGCTATATGTAGGCTATTGCCTTAGGAAAACATATAGGCAATTAGTTATTAGTGCAAAACCATTTGAAATATAGTATTCTATGGCTTAGTCTAAATCTGGACAAATGTGAAAAAGATGGGGGATATCTGTCAGGCAGAACTAGAAGGAATGTTGAAGAAGAAGTGCCTCTCCTGATAGGATGATGATGATTACTGACCTGAGGCTGTTATCAGAGTCAGACAAGGCGACTGAAGAAAAGACTATCCCTGAGAGCACACACATCAGAGCTGGGAGCTAATAGTACACAAGTTCCTGGTTAATTGGAACTATGCTTTTGGGGCATGGAGGGCTGATAGGGCATAGTTGCCTTTATTCAATTTTAAATACTTTTCAAAACTAAGAAAATTCATTATGTAACACACAAAATAATCATGCTTGTAATAGAATTTAGCTACTTTTTGGGTATAAAAATGAAAACAAAACAAAACAAAACCCCCCAAAATTTTACCTTGAATATTAAATAGTATTGCAAAATAGAATACATTTCAGCTCTCTCTCTCATCTCTCAATGTATGTGTATGTGTTTATTGACACTCTCTCTCTCTCTCTCTCTCTCTTTCTCTCTCTCTCTCTCTCTCTATATATATATATAAAATTAATACATTGATTTTATTTACTAATGAGATTCACTGTGATCTTTCAATGCAAGTAATTATATCAATGCACATGTTCTTCATTATTTATTTATCCAACTGAATCCCCTTTCCTGGCATCCTTCTGAGTCCCTAGAAATCACTATTCTACTTTCTTTTTAGATTTTAGTTTTCACATACAAACAAAAAACAAAAACATGTAGTTCTTGTCTTTCTATGTGTGGCTTATCTCATTTAACAAGATGATCTCCAGTTCCTTTGATTTTCCTGTAGATGATATGTTTCAGTTTTCTTTGTGCCTGAATAATAGTTCATGATGTATATGTACCATATTTCCAGTGTCCATTCATCTATTGATAAACACCAAGACTGATTCCATATCTTAGCTACTGTCACTAATGTCACAATAATCATGGTCATTTAAGCATCTTTTTTTATAACCTGACTTCATTTCCTTTGCATTGATACCTAAGAATGGGATAGCAGGATCATATAATAGCTCTATTTTTAGTTTTTTTTTAAATAATCCCCATATAGTTTTTCAGAGTGGCTATAAGAGTTTACATTCTAACTAAAAGTGTATAAGAATTCCTTTTTTTCTATCCTTACCAGAATTTTTTATATTTTGTCTTTTGATAATAGTCATTCCACTGAGGTGAAGTGGTATTACATTGTAGCTTTTATTTGAATTTTTTTGATAGTTAATGATATTGAGCATTTTTTTCAGAAATTTATTGGCTATTTGTAATATTTGAGAAGTATATATGCAGAGAATTTCTTAATTTTAAATTGGATTGTTTAAATTTTTAAAAGTTTTTTGTGTTCTTTATTTATTTAGGAAGTTAATCCTCTGTCAGATGAAAAACTGGCAAGTATTTCATTTTGTTTGGTAAGTTATCTCTTCAGCAAGTTAATTATTTCCTTTGCTATCCTGAAGCTTAAAGAATATGTAATTCCATTTCTCAAATTTTTCTATTCATCCCTTTGCTTTTGGGGTTGTAGCCTTGAAATAGTTTCCGTACAAATACCTTGAATTGTTTCCCGTTTGCATCTAGGAGTTTCAGGACATAACATCAAGACTCTTTATCCAGAAGATAAAAGATGGTAGAGTAAAGGAAGTGTATAATTTCCAGTTGTTCCATGGCTTAGAATCCAGGCAACAAGAATGGTGGAATGGTGCTTTCCAGTGGGGTGTGCATCAGAGAGAATACATCAAATTTCAATATCTAAATTAAAGAGACAGAGCTTTATGTACTTTGAACCTGGGGCAGGAAAGAATATCTCACAAATCCAGCTGACAGTGCCATGGTGGCAGTACACAGTAGAGGGGGTGGGACAACACAATCAGATAGGCTGAATCTGCACAGAAAAATTGGCACCAGGATCCCATGAAGTAGTGGGCCAAATAAACTAGAGTGACCCAGAGGCAGTGTTGTGAACTGATATGTGAGGGATATTCTGAGTTTCTTCACTAGAGAGTAGAAATCTTAAGCAGAGACCTTTCCTGGGCAGCCATACAGTGGCTTTCTACTTCAGGAGACCAGAAATTCATAGCAAGCATTATCCACGTGTTGTGTATGTGCCTGGTCTAGAGTCCTACTGGTACAGAGCACTTGGGTGGGCACATTGGAGATTGTGCCCTGGGTACAAAGGTTGGAGACAATTAGTGAAATGCTGATCATTTTCCCTTTGTGGCTTGTGGAATTAGCTAGAGAGAACCCAGAAACTGGAGTAGGCATATGAAATGAACTCAGTGGCTGAACCTGTGAAAACCATATTATGGGCAATGGAATGTGCAAGAAGAGCTGATAGTTGTTCACTTTACAGGAAGTGTGGAGCTCTTGGAGGTCCCCAACCAATGATCTGGATGCCCAGCAGAGATGACATCTGCCTGGCAATAGGGTGAATAGGGCTGTATTCTCTAGAACAGATACCCCATTCCAATGTTCAAAATGTTGGTTGGAACTACACATAAGTTGCCAGAACTTACTTAACATTTAGAACTTTGCATTAGCCCCACCTTGGGAGTGAATCTACCTAGTTGGCATAGAAAAACTCCAATTGCCACTGATTTCCATTCTGCTCTAACTTAAATTAGCAAGAAGGGAAACTGAGAAACATGTCAACAAGCCTTGGTGGCAGGCCACTCCAACTGACAGCTTAGTGAGCAACTCAAAGGAGACAGGTCTAATGAACTTATCCCTTTCTCTGTCTAAGGTGTAAACAGCCTAATTAGAAACCAATAAGGATGGTATGGTATAGGTAAGGCACATCGATTCTTGTCAATAATTTTGACCACCTCAATAAACACAACTCCTTCATCTTTTTTTTTCTATTCCATTGAGCATGGATGTGAATATTTGTATGTGTATGTGTTTATTGATGCATATATACATATATGAAATATAAAATATATGTGTATTTTTTCTCTAAATTTTATTACTTTTTTATTTGTTCTAATTAGTTATACATTATAGTAGAATGTATTTTGACATATTGTACATACTTACAGTATAACTTCTCATTCTTCTGGTTTTACATGATGTAGAAATTGGTTTGCAATCATAGGCACATAGGATAGTAATGTCTGATTCATTCAACTACTTTTTATTCCAATTCCCCCTCCATTCTCTTCATTCCCCTTTGTATAATCCAAAGTACTTCTATTCTTCTCTAACCCCACCTCATTGTGAATTAGTATCTGCATATCAGAGAAAATATTGAAAATATTTGGCCTTTGGATTTGTGGGATTGGCTTATTTCACTTAGCATGATAGTCAGCTCCATATATTTACCAGCAAATGCCATAATTTTATTCTTCTTTAAGGCTGAGTAATATTTCATGGTGTATAGATACCACATTTTCTCTATCCATTCATCTGTTGAAGGGCACCTAGGTTGCCTCCATAGTTTAGCTATTGTGAATTGAGCTTCTATAAACATTGATGTGGCTGCATCATTGTAGTATGCTGATTTTAAGTCTTTTGGGTAAATGTCAAGGAGTGGGATAACTGGGTCAAGTGGTGGTTCCATTCCAAGTTTGCTGAGGAATCTCCATACTGCTTTCTATAGTAGTTTCAACAATTTCCAGTCCCACCAGCAATGTATGAGTGAGCCGTTTTCCTCATATCCTCACCAACATTTACCAACTTTTTATTCTTGATAATTGCCATTCTGACTGGAGTGAGGTGAAATCTCAGTGTATTTTTAAGTTGCAATTCTCTAATTGATAAAAATGCTGAACATTTTTTCATACATTTGTAACTTATTGTATTTCTTCTTATCTGAAGTGTTTCTTCAATTTTTTAGCCCATTTATTGATTGGTTATATATTTTTGGTACTAAGTTTTTTGAGTTATTTACATATAATGAAGTTTAATACTCTACCTGAGGTGCAGGTGGCAACAAATTTCTTCTATTTTGTAGGCTCTCTGTTCATCTTGATTGTTTCCTTTGTTGTGAAGAAGCTTTTTAATTCAAAACCATCCTATTTATTGATTTTTTTATTTTACTTCCTGCACTTTAGGAGTCTTATTAAGGAAGTAAGTTTCTAAGCCAACATGATGTAGATTTGGGCCTACTTTTTCTTTTGTTAGGCACAGGGTATCTGTTCTAATACCTAAGTCCTTGATCTACTTTGAGTCAAGGTTTGTGCATGGTGAGAGATAGTGGTTTAATGTCATTTTGCCACATATAGATTTCCAGTTTTCTGAGCACCATTTGTTGAACAGGCTTTTTTTCCTCTAATGTATGTTTATGGCATTTTTGACTTATATGAGATAACTGTATTTATGTGAGTTTCTCTGAGTTTTCTGTTCTGTACCATTGATATACGTGTCTGTTTTGTTGACAATACCAGGCCATTTTCATTACTATAGCTCTGTAGTATATTTTAAGATCTGGTATTGTGATGCCTTCTGTGTCACTATTCTTGCTAAGGATTGCTTTGGCTATTCTGGGTCTCTAATTTTTCCAAATGAATTTCATGATGACTTTTTCTGTTTCCATGAAGAATGTAATTGAGATTTTAATAAGAATTGCATTAAATATGTATAGCACTTTTAATAGTATGACCATTTTAACAATGTTAATTCTGCCTATCCAAAAGCATGGGAGATCTTTTCATCATCTAAGGTCTTTTTCAATTTCTTTCTTTGGTGTTTTATAGTTTTCATTGTAGAGATCTTTACCCTGTTTTGTTAGACTGATTCCCAATTTTTTTTTGAGACTATGGTGAGTGGAATAGTTTACCTAATTTCTCCTTTAATGGATTCATCACTGATGTATAGGAATGCAGTTGATTCATGGGTGTTAATTTTATATCCTGCTACTTAAAGGAATTCATTTATGGGTTCTAGAAATTTTATGGTGGAAATTTTTTGGTCTTCGAAATATAGAATTATGTCATTGTGAAGTAGGGATAGTTAGAGATTTCCTTTTCCTATTTGAAACCATTTACATTCTTTCATCTATCTAATTGCTCTGGCTAGATTTTCAAGGACAAGATTGAATAGAAGTGGTAAATGAGGGTACCCTTGTCTTGCTTCAGTTCTTAGAGGAAATGTTTTTAATTTTTTTCATCATTTAGAATCATGTTGCACTTAGGTTTAGCATATATAGCTTTTACAATCTTGAGATATGTTCCTTCTATCCCTAGTTTTTTCTAGGTTTTTGAACATTAATGGATGCTATATTTTGTTGAATGCTTTTTCGGCATCTATTGATATAATCATGTGATTCTTGTCTTTAAGTCTTTTGATGTGATGATTTTCATTTATTGATTTCCATATGTTGAAACAAGCTTGCATTCCTTGGATGAACCCCACTTCATCATAATATACTAACTCTTTATTATATTTTTGTATGTAACTTGCCAGGATTTAAAAAATATTTTTTGCATCCATGTTCAATAAGGATATTGGTATGAAATTTACTTTTCTTGATGTATCTTTTTCAAGTTTGAGTATCAGGGTAATGCTCACTTCACAGAATGAGTTTGGAAGTATCCCTTCATTTTCTAAGTCATGGAATAATTTGAGTAATTTGTGTTAGTTCTTCTTTGAAGGTTTGACTGAGAATCTCTCTAGTCCTGGGCTTTCTTAGTTGGTAGGCTTTTGATGGTGTCTTCTATTTCATTGCTTGACAATGACCTGCTTAAATTGAGTATGTCCTCCTGATTCAGATCAGGTAGATGTCTCTAGAAATTTGTTGATGTCTTCCAGATTTTCTATTTTATTGGGGTATACATTTGCAAAATAATTTCTGATTATCCTATTTCAGTAATGTCCACTGTGATATTTTCTTTGTCAACACAAATTTAGTAATTTGAGTTTTTCTCTCACATTCTCTTCATTAGCATGGCTTAGGGTTTATCAATTTATTTATTTTTTCTAAATACAAACTTTTTGTTTTGTTGATTTTTTGAATTGTTTCTTTTGTTTTCATTTCACTGATTTCAGTTCTCATCTTACTTATTTCTGTCTTCTACTGCTTTTGTTGTTGATTTGTTCTTCTTTTTCTAGGGCTTTAAAATGTAATATTTGGTTATTTATTTGGTTACTTTCTAATTCTTTTAATGAATGAGCTTAATGCAATGAGAACTGCCTTCATACTATTCTAGGGGTTTATATATGTTCTGCTGCTATTCTCATTTACTTCTAAATATTTTCTAATTTTATCCTTGATTTTTTCTGCTATCCATGGGCTATCCAATATCGTATTACTTAGTCTCCATGTGTTAGAATAGCTTCTACTTTTTATTTTAGCAGTGATTTCTAGGTTCATTCCATTATGATCTGATAGAATGCAAGGTATTATCTCTATATACATATACATACTTTTTTTTGGCTTTGTGGTGTAAGATTCAGTCTATTGTAGAGAAGGGTACTTTTAGACAAGGATCCATGTGCTGCTGAGAAGAAAGTGTATTTGATTATTGATGGATAAAATATTCTATATATGTCTGTTAAGTCTAAATCATTATATTATTAACTTCTATGGCTTATTTGTTTAGTTTTTGTTTGGACAATCTATCCAGTGGAGAGAGAGGTGTGTTAAAGTCATGCAGTATTACTGCATTGTGGTCAATTTGATTCTTGAAATTAAGAAAGGTTTGTTTGATATGTGTATATGTATATGCTCCATTGTTTGGGGAATAGATATTTATGATTATTATGTATTCTTGGAATATAATTTCTTTAAACAGCATGAAATGTCCTTCTTTCTTCCTCTGAATAACTTTTTCTTCTGCTTTATCTGATATGAGGATAGAAACCCCTGCTTGTTTATGAGATCCATGTGAGTGATATGAGTTTTCCCATCCTTTCACCTTCAGTCTGTGGATGTCTTAGCCCATGAGGTAAGTGTATTGGAGACACAATATTCTTGGGGTCTTATTTTTATATGAAATCTGACAATCTATTTCTTTTAATTGATGAATTTAGGCCAATTCATTCAAGGTTATTATTGTATTTGTATTCTCAGTCATTTTGATTTATTTCTGGTTTTTAGTTTGAATTAGTTTCTCCTTTGATTTTCTATTCCTTTAAAATAGTTCCTCTCATTATTGGTTATCACTTTTTTAAAAATTTTATTTTCATGAAATATTTTGTTTAGAATATTGTGCAGTCCAGGTCTTCTATATATGAATGTCTACCTTATTTGTCACAGAAGTTTTTGTTTCATCTTCAAATCTGAAGCTTAATTTTGCTAGGTATAGAAGTTTTGGTTGGCATCCCTTTTCTTTCAGAACTTGGTATATATTTTTTCAAGAACTTCCAGCTTTGAGTGGGTTGAAAAATCAACTGAGATTTGGATTGTTTTTCCTCTATATGTGACCTGTAATTTTTCTCTAGAAGCCTTTAAAATTCTATTTTTGTTCTCTCTTAGGCATTTTCATAATAACGTGCCTTGGTGTGGATCTGTTGCAATTTTGTGTATTTCAGGTATAAGTCTCCTTTATTTGATTTTCCATTTTTTATTTAGGTTTGGAAAATTTTTCTGATATTATATCATTGAAAAGATTGTGAATTTCTTTCATTTGTATCTCCAAGCTTTCATGTAGTTTGATAAATCTTAAATTTGGTCCTTTCAGGTTATCCCATATTTCTTGGAATTTCTTATTAAGGGGTCTCTTAAAATCTTCTCTCCATCATCAACTTTATTTTCAAGATTATGTATTTTGTTTTCATTTCCTGAAATTCTGTTTTCCAAGTGGTCTACTCTGTTGGTGATACATTCCATTAAAATTATAATTGGCTTGTTGTTCCTTTCAGTTTTAGTATTTCTGCTTGATTGTTTCTCTGAATCTCTCTTTATTGAAGTCATTTTTCACCTCCTGAATTTTATCTCCAATTTCACTTCTTACATTGTCCTTTACTTTGTAGATCAACTTTAATGTACATTCTAATCTCCTTCTCTGACATTTCTTCCATTGTAGTGGCAATGTATTATGTTATTGTTGTATTTTGGTTTATTTGAAGTAATTTTTTTCCATGTTGTTCATGTGTCTATCTATGTAGCAGTGTGGATGATAGGCAGTACAATTTCTACACTGTAGACATACAGTGTCCTGACCATTTCCAGGACCTCACTTTTTAGGGGTAGACAAATAATAACATCAACCAATGCAAAAAAAATGTAGCCTTGAACCAAATAGTTCCTACTACGGTGTCTACAGTTTTGTCTTAATATACAGAAATGATGTGTTCACTTATTTCCTATAAAATTAACAGTAAGTTTGCAAAAGAGTTTACAATTTCAGATGGTGGACAAAGAGAGAACAGAAGTAGTGTAGGTTGTGATGTTTATAAGAAAAATGAAAGAAGGTAGAAGCAACAAAAATATAGGAAGAGAGAAAGAGGGAATAATCAATGGTGATGTTCAAGAAAAAAATAGTAAATCAAGAGAAACAGATAAGTGAGAAAAATATATATGTAAAGTAAAAATTTTTAAAAATTAAAAATAGAAAAATAAAGAACACAAATCAAAATTGAAATATACTATTCAGACACTCCAGTTTTCAATAAATTAATGCATGAGAATAATAGCTTTCAAAAATGGTAGAAATGTGAGAGAAAAGTGAAAAAGAAAATATAAGGGATCTCAATGAACAATTGAACAATTGTTTCCTTTGGAGTTCAAAAGTTTCTCAGCTTCTCTTCTCAGCAGTTAGTTGGGGATATCTGGAGTATATGCTAACTCCACCCTCAGGGTGGGTGGGTTGTGAGGATGAGAGGGTTAGTCTTAGAAATGGAACTGCTGGAGGTGTAATGTAGGCTTAGGTATGCTCCATTCTCACTGCTAAATGCCAATTGGTCTGTAGATTTAAAATCAGCTGGTCCACACTTGAAGACTGCACCCCAGGAATCTCATTTGGGTTCCACTCATGTGGTAGAAGTCTGCTCTTAGCCCACTAATAGCCTGCAGACCCCACATTCCTGGTCAGTGACTGAGTCTCTGAATTCAATCCTTTCAAGTTCCTTCTCTCCCAGCTGGTTCTGTAAGCAGCTAGATTGGAAGTGGAGGGAGAACCTAGTTGGATTTCCATGACCAGTATTCCCCTGTGTAAACTTGCTCCATACTTGATTTTCTCCTGATCACTTAGGCACACTCTCCATCTTGCAGTGTGGGTTATCCCAGCTTATTTTCTGAGCCAGAATTTTGTCTGCCAGAAATCTGCTCCCCCAGCTGTTTGGCCCTGCATTGCAGCTGAAAACTTGTTCCTTCTACTGACTTCAGCACACCATGAGAAGAGATGGCAGCTTTTTTTTTTTCACTCTAGGGTATAGTCCTTCCAAGAATGGGTGTTCCTCTAATTACCTTATTGCTTTACTTTGTTCACAGAGGAATTGTTTTGGCTTGTGCCTGCAGTTGCTGCATGGATTTGGGCTGGGATTTTTTTCCCATTATTTTATTTTATTTGAACTTCTGTGTCCTTGATCTGTTTTGAGTGTACATTATTAAATTCCAGTAAATTCTGCCCTAATTCTTGTTCATTTATGCACCTTGCTGAAAAGCTGCATGTCTGCTTTTCTTGGTTTTATGCCACAGATTCAGCAGGGAAGTAACCTCTCTATTCCACAATCTTTTCAGAAGCAGGAATTTTTATCAATTTTGCCTATTCTTATTTTTTTAAGTTTTCCCCTCAACTGTTTATTTCAACTTGTTTAGACATCATTGGGGTGAGGTATTTTGATTATGTTTTTTGGTTTGACTTTTTGTTCTTTTTTTTTGCTCTTGATTTTGATCTCTTGTTACTCCTTCTCTCCTCTCTTCCCCTTTCAATAATCAAGTTCACTTGTCCTCTAGTTCTCTCTTTTATTATTAATTTTATTCCTTTAAGCAATTTCTCCTCCTCGTTCTTTATAGAAATCACTTGCTGCCCCTGTCCTGCTGTACCTCTGTTCAATACCAGAAAAAAGACAGAAAACAAGATCAGAGCCAAAATTAATAAAATAGAGAATAAAAATATATAAAAGATCAATATGATGAGGATTTGGTTCATTTAAAAGATAAATAAGATGGATGAACCCCTAGCCAAACTAACCAAATAAATGAGAAATGAGACACAAATCAATAAAATCAGAAGTAAAAAAAGATATCACTGAAATATTTCTGAAATACATAGGATCATTAAGGATTATTTTGAAAAGTTATATTTCAATATTGGAAAATCTAGAAGACACTGATAAATTTGTAAACACATGTGACTGATACAAATTGAACCAAGTGAATATAGAAAGCCTAAACAGACTAATATCTAGCAATAAGATTGAAGCTTCAATAAGAAATCTGCCAACAACAACAAAATTCCTTAGCCAGATGGATTCTCAGTTGAGCTCTTGCAGACTTTTAAAGAAAAACAACAATCCTCCTCAATTTATTCCAGGAAATAAGAAGGGATGTAACACTCTCAAACTTATTTCATGAAGCCATTATTATCCTAGTATCAAAAATAGACAACAATACACCGAGGAAAGAAAAATGCAACACTGATATCTCTGATAAACATAGATGCAAAAATCCTTAATAAGATATTAGTAAACCATATTCTGAAACACATTAAGAAGACTGGACACAATGAACTAGTTGGATTCATCCAATGGATGCAAGGATGATGATATTTATGTACTTCAATCAAAGTAATTCACCACAAAAAAGAAAGAAAGGACAAAAATAACATGATCATCTCAATAGATGCAGAATCCAACATTAATATTAAAAATACTGAAATAGAAGAGATAGGAGAAATGTACCTCAATATCTTAAAGATTATATACTAAAAATCCAAACCAATTCATATTTAAAAAAAGAAAAGAAAATTTTTTCTCTAACATCAGGAAAAATACAAGGAATTTCTATATTCTTATTCAATATATCTCTTGAAACTTTATCCAGAGCAATTAGATAAGAGAAATAATTTAAAGACGTACAAATAGAAAAAGAAGTCAAGTTTTCTTTTGCTGATGACATTATTTTATACCTTGAGGACCAAATAAACTTCACCAGAAGTCTCTTGGATTTGATAATCAAATGCAACGAAGTAGCAGGGTAGGAGATCAGCATAGAAAAATTAACAACTTCCTTATCTCCAAAATGAATCTTTCAAGAAAAAAATAAGTAAAGTATTCTATTTACAATAACTTCAAAATGAAATAAAATGAAAAAATCCAACCAAGAATGTGAAAAACATGTACAATAAAAATTATAAAACCCTCAGGAAAGAAATTGAAGAAGACCTTAGAATATGAATAGATATACCATGTTTATGAATAGGTAGAATTAATATCAAAATATCCAGGTCACCAAATTTGTGACTTACAAATTCAATGTAATCCCTATCAAAATACCAATGATATTCTTCACAGAACTGGAAAAAAAGAACAGTCCTAAACTTTATATGTAAAAGACCCAGAATAGACAAAGGAATCCTAAGCAATAAAATAAAGGTTGGAAGCATCACAATCTCTTATATATAATTACACTACAGAGGTGTAGTAGCAATACCAGCATGTCATTGGCATAAGAAAATAAATGAAGACTAGTGGAATATAATAAGAGTTAGAGATAAATCCATGTAAATGCAGTCACCTGATCCAAGACAAAGGTGCCAAAAGCATATGATGGAGAAAAAAACAATAGTCTTTTTAACAAATGGTCTTGCAAACACTGGAAATCCACTTGTAGAAGAATGAAACTAGATTCCTATCTTTTGCTCTGCACAAATCAATTCAAGGTAAATCAAAGACCTAAGAATTAGACCAGAAACAGTGAAACTGCTTGAAGAAAAATAAAAAGACAACACTACAACACATTGCTGAGGGTGCTTACTTCTTTAATAGGACTCCTAAAGCTCAATAAACAAGGTCAAGAATCAATAAGTAGAATAGCATTAAATTAAAAGGCTTCTGCACAGAAAAGAAGTGAGGGTGATGAGAGAGACTACAGAAGGTTAGAAAAATTTTGCCAGCTACTCTTCTAAAAAATGATTAATCACCAGAATATATAAAGAACTCAACAACTTAACACCATAAAAACTAATAATCCACTAAACAAACATGAAAAATATCCATTTAGACATTTCTCAAAAAAAAAGGAAAAGAAAAGAAAAAAAAGAAAAACAAATGGCCAGCAAATCTATTAAAAAAAAATGTGTTCAACATCTTTAGCAATCAGGGAGATACAAATCAAAACTACACTGATATTTCATCTCAACACAGGTGAAATGACTATCATCCAGGATATAATATTTGCTAGGCACAGTGTAGCATGCCTATAATCCCAGTGGCTCAGGAGGCTGAGGTAGGAGGATTCTGAATTTAAAGCCACCATCAGCAACAGCAAGGTGCTAAGCAACTCAGTGAGACCTTGTCTGTAAATAAAATACAAAAAAAGGAGGAGGGCTAGGGATGTGGCTCAGAGGCTGAGTGCCCCTGAGTTCAATCCCTGGCACTCCCTCCAAAAGAATAACATATTTATAAGTAAAAAAAAGGATACAATTAATGAAAATTACTACTATAGGGGGAAAATATACAGTTATGCACTGTTGGTAGAACTGCAAATTAGTACAACCACTCTGAAAAGAAGTTTTGAGATTCTTCAAAGGCTAGAAATGTAACCAATGATCTCATTCCTTGGTATTTATTCAAAAGAACAAAAATCAACATATTTTAGTGATACATGCATGCCAGTGCTTATAGCAGCACAATTAACAATAAAATTATACAACCAGTCTAGGTGCCCATCTATAAATGAAGAAATAAAGAATACATGGTATATAGATATGCAATGGAGTTTTACTCAGCCATAAAGAAGAATGTAATTATGGCATTCTGATAAATAGGTAGAACTGGAGGATGTCATGCTGAGTAAGCTAGACTCAGAAATGCAAGAGAATGTTTTCCCTCATATGCAGAAAATGGAGAAAAAATGAATGTCTCAAAACTAGGAGAGAAATGGAGTATAAGCAAGTAACAAGAGAAGGGAGAAGAGTAGGGAAAAGGCAAGAAATATGAAATAAAATTGGTCAAACTTTACTATGTTTATGCATGAATATATAACAATGTATTCCAATTTTATATATAGCTAGAATAAACCTATTAAACTTATCCTTGGCCATGTTTGTATAGTTAAAATACCATGTAACAGTATTGTGCATCTCTTCCAAAGTTAATGTTCAGCCATGTTCCACTACTGGTTTAAAATCTGTTACATTGGCATATTTGAACCAATGAAATCAGCAAACTCTATAAACTGGATCACAGCCCACCTCCCCACCCCCAAGTTGGTCGTTAAACCAGAATATTGCTGGTTCTATCTAAATAGATTAAAATAATATTTTGGGGAGTATTACCTGGTATATGTATATGTGTATCACATACACATATACATACATACATATATATGTATGTATGTATATATGTATGTTCATATACTCATGGTTGAATATGTATATATACAAACGTGTGTGTGTTTGAATACACATTCAGTAAAACATGAATACAAAATATTTGAAAATGTTTTTTCCAGAATGTTCCAAAAATGAACTTGAATGTGCCATGCATCACACAAGTGCATTTTGTACAGTGAATCTATGAAAATGAAGGTATATGTTGGTATTCCTATTAGTGGCCTCTGCCACTTCACACATTTTCACTTTCTAACCATTACTCGTAATTTGAACATTACTCATATCATGACTTATTTTTGTATTATAAGGATAAGTCTAATATTGTTGCACCTCTACTGAACATGTACATCCTTTCTATCTTGTTGTTTTTCCCTAAACAAAAAGTATAACAACTATTTCCATATCATTTAGGTTGTATTATGTAACCTACAGATTATTTAAAGCATACAAGAGATGTTTGTAGGTTTTATGCAAATTTACACCATTCTAGAGAGGGGCTTGTGCATAGTCAGAGTTTAGTATCCACAATGAATCTTGGAACAAATCCCCCTGTGGATAGTGAAGGACAATTGCAAGTTAAAAAAAAAAAAACACTCTTTGAATATGTTTTATATTAAAATGAGGGGAGGAAGGAGGGATAGAAGGGAATAGTACTGGGGATTGAAATGGAAAAAAATATGTCATATGCACTTATAAACATATAAAAACAAACCCCACTATTTATGTATATCTACCGTATACTAAACAAAAAAGATGTTTGATCCATTTTGACTTGATTTTTGTACAAGAGATAGAGGGGTCCAGCTTCAATCATTTGCATGTGAATATCCAGTTTATCCAACACCATTTGTTGAAGATGATGTCTTCTCTCTAATGAGTGATTTGGCACCATTGTTGAGAATCAACAGATTGTAGATGGATATTTCTGTTCTGTTCCATCTGTCTATGTCTATATCCTTTCCTATGCTAATACAATGCTTTTATTTTATTTTATTTCATTTTTTGGCACTGGGGATTAAATTCAGGGATACTCAAACACTGATCTATGTCCTGAGCCCTTTGCTGTTTTAATTTTTTTGTTTGTTTTGTTTTTATTTAGAGACAGAGTCTCACTGAGTTGCTTAATACCTTGCTAAGTTGCTGAGGCTGAATTTGAACTTACTACCTTCCTGCCCCAGTCTCCTGAGCCACTGGAATTACAGGTATTTGTAACTGTTCCTAGCACAATACTATTTTTGAAGTAATCTTGCAATAAAGCACTGTGATACCCATAGATTTGTTCTTTTGAATAAAATTGGTCTATTTGGGGTATTTTTTGCTTTTCTTTGAATTTTAGGATTGCTTTTTCTAGTTCTGTGAAGGATGTCATTGGTATTTTGATGGGAATTGCATTGAAGCTGCAGAACATTCTTAGTACTACATTAATTAGTAGACTTTTCAACAACATTAATTCTTATCTATAAACATGTGAGGTCTTTCCACCTTTTAAGTCTTCTTCAATTTTATTTTTCAGTGTGAGGTTATTTTCATGGTAGAGCACTTTCATTTCTTTATGTAATTTATTTTTTGTAAAACTATTATGATCTTTCTTCACAATAATAAGGGCTATATACAACAAATCTTCAGACAACAACCTTCTGAATGGGGAAAAACAGAAAACACTCTTTCAAAGATCAGTAACAAAGGAGTGTTCACTCTCATATCTCATATTAAATATAGTACTAGAAAATTTAGTCAAAACAATTAGTCAAGAGAAAAAAATAAAAGATCTATAAATAAGAAAGGAGGGTGTAAAAGTATTCCTTTTGCAGATGAGAGGATTCTCTATATAGAAATATCTAAAGACCTCATAAAAAGTCTTTTAGAACTGATAAACAGATTTAGTAATGTAGCAGGATACGATATCAAAATCAGCAGTTTTCTCTATGTGATTAATAAATTCTCTGACAAATGGTGAAAGCAACCCTATTTATTTTCTAAGGCCTTGAGACACATAATTATGTTGTTTATTTGAAATTATTTCATTTTTTAATGTACAAAATTAGCTGTGAATTTCCATCTTTCTGCAGCATATCTCTTACCAGCAAGTGTTAATAAGTTGCATTTTTATTTATTTCAAGGAATTTTAAAATTTCTCATTTGCTTCTTCAATGACCCACCTATCATTCAATATGTTGTTCAGTATCTGTGTATTTGTCTAGTATCTAAGATTTTTCTTGTTATTAACTTATAAATTCATTTCATTGTAATCAGAAGATATGGATATGATTCAAATTATTTTTTTAATTTGTAAGAATTCTATGGTCTAATATAGGGTCTATTCTATTATGCACTGAGAACAATACTGCATTCTTTAGATGTTAGATACAATGTTCTATAAATGTTTTTTATATTTATTTGATTATAATACAGTTTAACTGTAATGTTTCTTTGTTGATTTATTGTCTAGATGATATTCCCTTTGGTAACAAGAGGATATTAGAAAACTCCAATATTATTGAGTTGGAGCCTCTCTCTCTCTTGAGGTCTAATAGTGTCTGCATATTTTTAAAATCTTGTGCTAGAAAATGAGATATGCACACATTTACAATCATTACATTTTCCTGATTAATTGATCCCTTTAAGTGATCTTCTCTCTCTCTCTCTCTCTCTCTCTCTCTCTCTCTCTCTTTCTCTCTCTCTCTTGTCACCATTTTTTTCCTAGAGACTTCTTTTCAGGGACTGGGGATGCAGCTCAGTTGATACAGTGCTTGCCTCACATCATGCACAAGGCTATGGGTTCAATCCCCAGCACTGCAAAAAAAAAAAAAAAAAAAAAAAAAAAAAGAAAAAGGAGAGAGTTTTGTTTTGTTTTGTTTTGTTTTAGATGTAAATATAGCTACTCCTGCTTGCTTTAGTTTTCTGTTAGCTTGGAATATTATTTTATAACCTTTAACATTCAATCTGTTTGTTTCTTTTTTAGTGAAGCAACTTGTATATATCATAATTTTGATTATTGTTTTTAAATCCATTCAGTCCATCTGTATCTTTTAATTGGAGAATTTAGCCAATTTACACTCAAAATTACTATTGAAAGGTACGTACTTTGTCATTTTGTTGATCTTCTTCTAGTTGTCTTGAATATCCTTTATTTTTTCCTTATTCATATTTGTGGCTTGACAGTTTATTGTTGTGATAATATTTTATTCTTTTCCATTTTTCCTTTGTGTATTTATTCTTCTAGTATCATACCTTCATGTGCTATCATAATGGCAGTTATCTTTCTTTTACTTCTGGATATAGGATTCCCTTAAGAATCTTTCACAAAACTCAAATGGTGTTCATGAATTTCCTCAATCATTGCTAATTTTTTACTTCCCCTTCTTTTCTGAAGGGTAGCCTTGCTACTACAGCAATTTTGGTTGACAATTATTTTCTTTCAGGTCTTGTTATGCACCATTCTATTCCCTTTTGTCCTGTAGCTTTCTACCGAGAAATCTACTGTTGGTCTAAGGGGTTCAACTTAACTATGAATTGAAAATATGAATTGGTGTTTCTGTCTTGCAAAGGAGAGAGTTTTAAAAAGAATTTTAAAATTCTTTCTTTGTCCTGAGCTTTTGACAGTATGACTGTATGCCGTGTGAAGATTTTTTCTTGGTGTATCTATTTGAGGTTCTATTAGCCTTTTTATCATGGATATCAATACATTCTACAAGCTTAGGAAAGTTTCTTGCTATGTTTTCATTGAATGGTTTTTCTGTGATCTTAACCTTTATTTCATCACTCTCACATATGCTAACGATTCAGATATGGGATTATTCAATGATGTCCCAAAAATCTTTGCTTCTGTCTCCATCTTCTTTTATTATTTTTCCTTTATTGTTTTTTTTCCTATTGTGTTATTTTGAAAAAAACTGTGTTCCACAGAGCTAAACCCTAAAGATACAGTAATATAATTATTGCTGTTTGCTTTAGTTTTCTGTTGGCTTTGAATATTACTGTATACAGATACAGTAATGTGATATTTGACAAAGGTACAAAAAAACATATGTTAGAGAAAGTTACCAAAAATGTTGGGGAAAATTGGTATTCATATGTAGAAGAATTAAACTAGATCTTATTTTTCACACTGTTCAACTCATAGTGGGTCAAAGTACTAGGTGTTATTCCAGAAACTTGCAATGCTAGAAGAAAACATAAGACAACCCTCCAACAATATGCTTAGGCAATGACTTCATCAATAGGTCGCCTACTAGAGAAAATAATGCAAAGCATTAATGAATGTGATGCCATCAAATTAAAAAGCTTCAGCACACAAAAGAGACAATTAAAATGTGAAAAAAGAACATACAGAATGGGAGAAAATCTTTTAAGATACTCTTCTGAAAAAGGATCAAAATCCAGAATATATAAAAAGTCAAATGTAACACTAAACCAAACAAAAAATAAATAAATAAACCAATCAACAATGGGGCAAATTATTTAACATCTTTAAAAATCGTGAAAATAAAATCAAAACTACATTGGTATTTCATTTCATAACAAATAGCATGATCACCAAGAATACAAATAATAAATGCTGGTAAGGGTGTGGAGAAAAGTGAACACTTATCCACTATTAGTGGAATTGTGTATTGATAACAATCAGTATAGAAATTAGTTTGGATGTTACTCAAAAGACTAGTAACTGAATTTCTATACAACCCAGTTATACCATTCCTTAGTATTTTTCCAAAAGAATTAAGCTCAGCATACTATAGTTATATGTGCATACCCACGTTTATAGCAGTGTGACTCACAATAACCAAATTATGCAACCAACCTACATGTTTGCCAACAGATGAGCTGAAAAAGGAAATGTGGTATGTAGACACAATTGAGTTTTATTCAGCCATAAAGAAGAATGAAATTATGTCATTTGCAGGAAGGTGGATGGAATTGGAGATCATCACTTTGAATAAAATAAACCAGATTCAGAAAGTCAGTGGTCATATGTTCTCTTCCATATGTGGAATCTAGAGAGAGAGAGAGATTTTAAAAAGCAGTTCATAAAAATAGAAAGGAGACCAGTAGAATGAAGATTAGATCAGAGGGAGAGAAGAGCAAAAGCAGAGATACTGGTGAGTGAAACATCAAATTATTTTATGTTAATGTACAAATATGTCACAATAAATCACATTACAATATATTGTAAAAGTTTACTTACTAGGGCATCTCATAAAAAATAAAGACCTACCTTCAAGCTTTGATATTCTATCTTCCACATGATCTAGTCTGTTAAAGCTTTCTACTGATCTTTTTAAACAAAATTCCGTAATGATTCCTTCATTTCTAATATTTTTATTTGTTTTTTCTCAATATCATTACATATTTGCATTGTATTTCTAACTTCATTTAAGAGTTTATCAAAATTCTCTTTAAAATGTTTAAAAATAATTATTTTGGATTATTTTTTAGGAATTTTATGCATTTTGGTTTTTCTTTTAAAAAATATAACATTTTAGATTATGTTTTTAGGAGGAAGCATATTACCTTTTTTAATATTTCTTGCATTTCTATGTTAATATTTCCACATCTATGCATTAGATCTATCTACAACATTTATGGGATTGTTTTCTTAGTTACACCCTGAAGATGTTTCTTGGTTTATTGGTTTGTTATGCAATGTTAAATTTATTTCCAGTTAGCCACTATAGGGTAATCTACCACTAATTCTTCGACTATGATTAATGAATGTGAGTACAGTGTAAACCTTACCAATGATGGAGAGGCCCAGTATCTTTGCAGGTCATGCAAGAGTGATGACACTCCAGCAGTACAGACAGGTGTGATATAGGGAGGAGATTGTTTGAGTTTTACCAGTGTGGCTACTTCTAAAAAGGGAATGATGACCTCTAGAAATTGGGGGCTTCCTTAGAAACTGTTGATATTGCACCAGTAGTGGTAAGAAGTCTGAATTACACCTTCTAATTAGATAATGGTGTGAACCTATGTGACAAGAGAGAAAGTTGGGACAGTCATCACAGTCCCCCTCTAGGGTGCACACAGGAAGTCTTATCAGCAGAGCATAATCAGACAAGGTATGAGTGTGGTCACTGCTGGAAACCACATTTGTTGTGGTTGTAGAAATAGTTATCATGTTCCACTCTTCTACGATGTGGGCATGTATACCCAGGAGCAAGACCTCAGGATCCTGTATGTCTTAGAAATGGGGGCTGAAGTTCAGAATTCTCCCCCACCTCCCCATTATTTCCACTATATAGTACGTGCCAGGGATCAAGCAGGAATGGGTTGCATCTGGAGCTGGGCAAATTTCCTGTCAGCTGAAATTCTTGCTGCAATGAGCAAGTGTGAAACATGGCTGGCACAGGTTGTCTTAGGACCATTTCCAGACTGTTTTAGGCTGTGAACTCTTGAGTAGGGATGACAGTCAGAACTGAGGCATTGCTTGAGACTACTCCTACCTGCCTCTAGGTGAGGGGCATCAATGTGACCACAGAATTCTTTCCACACCAGGTTGGTGACAGTTGCCCCTGTGTTATGCTGGGAAGAGGAGTGGAGGGAATTCCATGGGTGCCTGCAGTTGAGTCCTGGCACTAATGTAAACTTGCATGCAACTGGCCATGCCCTGTCATGAGGAAAATCTTCCCAGTTTTTTAGACTGGCACCTTCTGTTTCTCTCCATATTGTAGCAGCTGTTCCCAATAGTGCCTCAGACTCGGCATGTTTGAGTCCAAGTCTCTCCTGAGACAAGTTTGGTTCATAAAGCAGTTACTCACTGAGAGAGTACCCTGGAAAGTCTCCCTGTGTGTGGTGGTGATGGGCTTTAAAGATGTAAATATGCAGGGGTTTCTGGCCTCCAGAACAGTCTAAATTCAGAAAATATGTCCCTTCTCAAGATGGTCCTGACTATAGCAACCTCAGAGTTTGCTGTGAGCTGATGTAAAATCCTTTTCCAAAGCAAGGCTGCTATACATTTTAAGTTACTTATCTCATTGCAAGCATGTAAGGGTTAAAATTTTCTGATAGCTGCATTGCCATCATCTGTGCTGACTTTTTGCTGGCACTGTCTTTTGAGCCTTATTCCTGCAGAAGAAAGACTCCCCCTCCCCAAGCTTTGGAGCAGGAGCGTCATGGGCTAGTATATGTTATTTCTTCTGCTGTTGTCCCAGGTATCTGAATCTTACAATGTTTCCATTTTTCTGCTGTTAAGTTTTAGTGTTCTCACATGCTAATTCACCTCAAAATGCAGCTGTACATTTGCCCCTTTGGTTCATTTTTGGGAGAAGTAGGTGAGTTCTAGATTCCCCTATTCTTTGATCTTGGCACCCTCAAACATTTAACAAAATTCAAAAGATAGCAAATATAATTGGTTCTCTACTTCTGCACAGTGTCATATGTATGATCTCACTTTGTGAATATGGGCCAACAATTTCTAAGGCACAACAGGACATCAACATTTGCATTTGGATATCAGCTACACAAAACATATGGATCTCCGAGAATATCTAGGATCTTGGTTTTTGCAATTAAGTTTAACCTTACCTTTTGCCACAATATCTCTGCTAAAAATCTAGCTAAGATAAATGCTCTTAAATAACTTGAAAATATATATTATCCCACTTTTTCCTCTATTTTCTGTCCCATGTTTGAATACATTTAATCATCATGATTTGGTTTGGTTTCCTGTAGGTCCTCACTTGTTTGGTATACGTGAGAATAAGTTTACTAGTTTAGGGTGGAATGCTTGTGGTAGGCAGAATCCTGGCTTCCAAGGTCTTTGCGTCTGGACATCATGTCTGTAACTAGGCTATGTTATGTGCCCAAAGTGACCTTGAAGGTGGTATTAAGGTTACAGAATTTAAGACAGGGTGGTTATCTAGGATTATATGGAGAAAATGTATCATTAATGTTACTAAATAAATAAATCTTCCTCTTTCATGTTTTTTCTATGTTCATTATGTTTTTATTTGCCATTAAATGTTGTTCAAGGAAAAAAAAGGAATAAAAAGTTTGAAACATCCATAACTTACATTCTAAAATTCAAGTTACAAATACAAATATCGGCACACTTAACTTGTTTACCAAATTATCAATATTACACTGTATTTTTTGGCTCAACCACATTTCCTAAAGTTGCCCATAAAAGACAAACAAAAACCAAACTCAGTAACAATGGAAGAGGAAGAGCATGCTCTCCACATATGGGAATACTGATGTACAAATTCAGACACTCATGACTGCACATTCTAGCACTCTTACTAAACCACCAGTTCAATGGTCCATTTCCCACTTGGGGAAAGAAAATTGAGAAAATATTTCCCCTTTCCATTAACTTACAGCCCATAGCAACTGCTTCAGTCCATAATGAACAGGCAAACTTAATGTATATTGGAACATTTGTTCTGCAACACATTAAGTGTAGAGACAAGGGGTGATCTTTGCCTCTGGGCATCATGTCTGTGACTGAGTTATCTGCTGGACATGGCATGGCATAACCAGTCCCGGTGAAGTGAGTCTGCACCTGCTCTGCCTTGAGATGATATAGACTGTAAACATAAGACACTGATGCTTCCTGTGCCTGTCCCAGCTACCATCATGGCTGAAGAGCAGAATTTGTTTGGATGGAGATAGAGTCTGGGCAAACTGGGTGCCAGGAATCAGGGAAGTGACTAAACCACTGTAGCCACACCTAGGAAAGTGGGTATACACTGAACATGAACTGAGGCTCTCAGATTCCAGTGTGTGACCCACTTTCCAATTGGACTATACAAACAAAATACTTATTAAACATAAAATTCAATTATATAGTTTCATAAATTTCTCAGAGCATTCAATTCTAAGTACAAGTGGGGCTATATGAAACCACTGTGTTCTCATGCCCATAAATCTGATCCTGAAAAGAAATACTTAATTATCATATGCATTCTCCTATTTTTATGACTAAATCAAAATAATAGTAATAAAATTATCAAAGAATAAAACAAATAGAGCAAAATGAACAGAACAAGGCCGAAAATAGATTGCAAATGTGAGTATCCTGATAGATAATATTATTTGGTGCTTTCTATGTACCATGTGTTTATATGTGAAATCTCATGTCCTGAAACAACCACCAGATGAGATGGATAGAATACCCAACCCTTTGAAGAAATGAGAAACAGGCCAGGAATGATAGTTCATGCCTGTAATCCTAGCAGTTTGTGACACTGAGGCTGGAGGATTGTAAGTTCAAAGCCAGCCTCAACAGCTTAGCAAGACCCTAAACTTAGTGAGACTCTGCCTCAATATGTGTGTGTGTGTGTGTGTGTGTGTGTGTGTGTGTATACACATATACATACATGCATACATGCATATGGGCAAGGAAGTGCTGGGGATATGGCTCAATGATTGAGCACTCCTGGATTCAATCCCTAAATCCCTAGTACAAAAAAAAAAAAAAAAAAAAAAAGAAAAGAAAGAAAAAAAAAGCAAGAAAGAAAGAAAAAAAAGAAAGAAAAGAAAAAGGAAGAAGAAAAATAAGAATCACAGACAAGTTTTATAATTCTCCCAAATATATAAAAATTATAAGTTGAACTTGATGAATTTAAAACTCTAACACAAAGGCTGAATCTGTTAAACACAAATGATAATGCCTCTTAAGATGAAATAAAGTGAGTAACAGAACAAGGAAACTAGCACATTTTCCCACATTTATTGGTCAGGTAAATTGTAAGAAATTTCTTAAAGGGCAATTTGGAAATAGTGACAGCCTAAGGATTTTAATTCACTTGCAATTTATATCACCAATTTTAGAAATTTATTTAAAAAATCAGGGATGACATTTCAGTTTTCTATAGCTACATAATAAACCAAACCAGATATTAGTGACTGTATATAAGCAGTTTATCTTGTTTGTCGTTGGCATAGTTTTCTTCTTATTTTTGATGTTTGTGGTTTGTTGAAACTGAGAACTGTGGATTTACAGCTTTTGTCAAATTTCATCAATTTTTTTTTATCATCCTCCATCCCCCTTTTGGAGAATCCAATTGTATTTACTTTAAACCATTTAAAGTTATCTCGCAGCACACTGATGCCACATTTATTTTTGTCTACTTTCTTTTTGTACTGTATTTGAGATAGTTTTGATTGCTTTATCTTAAAGCTATTTTTTTTTATTCTGAATTGCCTAATACACTTTTAGTCTCCTCCAAGATTTTTTTTAAAACTCAGATGTTATGGGTTTTTCTTTACAATTTCAATTTGGATCTTTATAAAGATATTTTGTATGCCTGTATTTAATATGCTTTTATTTTTCCTTTATCTTCTTGAGCTTATATACTTGTTAGAATATATATTACTTCCCTACTAATGTTGTCATCTGTGTCATTTCTGGGACAGTTTCAATTGAATGATTTCTTTTCCTTATGAGTTATGTTTTCCTGCCTCATTGCAGGACAGTGTATATTTTACCTTGATATTTGCTGGATATTTTTTGTATTTCTATAAATGTTCTTGAACCTTGTTTTGAGATGTAGTTAAGTTATTTGAACATTTTCAATCTTCTCTATTAAGAAAACATAGGGGTATCAGATATGTCCTTATTCTGCAACTAATTATTAAACTTCTGAGGAGAAATTTGAATATTCTATCCAATACTTTGTGCATTTGAGGTTTTTCATGCTGGAAGATAAAGACTGGAACAGTATCCAGGCTCTTGTGAACTATAGATGTGATTCCTTCTAATCAAACTTTCAGTTGGTTCTTTCTCTTTCTCCAGATAATGTTTTTGTATGTACAGGTTGACCTTTGTTTAGCAAAGGACTCAACAGGAATCCCTTGCAGATTTCCAGAGTTCTCTCTTTACTCTGGCATATTGCCCAGCAAACCTCAGCTTTTTTGGCCTCCTAAGACTCCAAGCCTCATTACCAGGACTCAAGGACACTACTGGGTCCACCTTGATTCTCTCTGTGTATACCATATCCTACAACCTCTTTCTAGTCTCTTAAGTTGGAGCAGTCATAGACTCTCCTTGTTTGTGTCCTCTCAGGAATCATTTTCTAAAAAACAATTTCTTCAAAATCACTGTATTACATATCTTTTTCCACTAACATTTTTCTTGTGCATATGGTTCAATCTTGGCTCAAATTATTTCAGTTTGTTTATAATTTTTTACATTGGGAATTTTTGGAACAGCTCAGGTATACATTTCATTTTTAACTGACATGTCATCAGTGTGGATTTCCAGGCTGGAGAATAAATTCTATGTGGCATTCACTAATACGTCTAAATTCCTAGAGTTTTCCTTGACTACTTTAATTTCTCTCTTCCTCTCTCCCTCTTACTTTAACTTCCTCTCTCCTTTTTACCTCCTGTGTGACATCTTATCTTTTAAGGATATCTCCATGTGGCTTCATCTTCTAACATCATGGCGGTCAGGGGATTGTTTAACTGAAAGGCTCAAAAGTCAAAGGATGTGGGTCTCAGTAGATCAAAGTGGAATTTGCAAGATTTCTTCTGAAGTAGTCTTAGAATTTACACCACAGCCCAATTAAATTCTGCAGATTCTGCTTGTTACAACTGATTCATAGGTGCTACCAAATTCAAGGGGATGTAATGACACAAGGAAATGGATCCTGGAGAAGTAGCCCATTGGGATGTGGGAAGTTATTTTTTAGGGACTAGCTATTATAGATGCAACAATGGGTATATTTCCAAAGTTGTTTACTACTACCATTTACTATTATTTATTTTAGGAGAAAAGATAAAGGGAAAAACGGTCTTTGAAGATAAATCTAGTCATCTGAATTATGGGTTAAGTATAAAGTATTGCTTTGCAATACTTCAATATGATTTTAAAGATGTATATATAAATTAAAAATATAAATATGTGAAAGAATGTTTATATAATTCTCTCCACATAAATGCAGGTAGGGTATCAGAACATTTTCATTTGTTTCACATTTTTCTTTTGTTTAGTTTAAAATTCTTTATTATGAATATGTAGAAAAAGAAAGCATATTGTACAAGAACTGCTATTTTTATTTTTACCATTCAAAATGAATTATTTAAAATTCTCTAATTTATTTCTTACTTGCTCTTGAAAAAATAAACTACAACTTTAACATTTCATTAATGCTTGATGAATTAATAGACAGGACAGCAATAAAGAAGACAATTGAATTTTCCTTGTTACTTGGTTTCCTGAGTGTTCAGAAATTAATTTGTCTTTGATCACCATAGAATTAACATAGGCAGTTGGAACATTTCCCCAACAGAATTTATAAATTTATTTTTTAAATTAATTTTAATTATGTAGCTTTATATTGAACTGAATTGAAATATGTCTCCAATCTTTTTTATTTTGAAGTGGGGGAATATAAGCAGAAAGTTCATTTAAAAAATCAAGAAAATATATTATTAAATAAGGTGTTTCAGTTTATTTTGAGAGTGATTAATTACCTAGAGAATTCAGGCGACTCATAAAAGAAAAATAATCACTTTTATATAGTGCTATTGATTTCCAAATATATGGCTTTCATGGCAAATTTTTCACTTGTACCTTTAACCCACATCATGCTGCTTAAATTGTTTTGAGTGTAGATCAAATTCACACAAAATTAGATTTAAACTTTTCATGGCCATTCATTATGGTACTCACTGTCTATTCTTCAATACAAGATTTGAGGGTCCTTCAGGATCACATAAGGCTCCCAGCCTACAGTGGTATGCTATAAAAGGATTCAATACTACAGGCTTTGTAAGAATCTATGTCAATACAGACACACACACACACACACACACACACACACACACTAATTCATTGTAACTGCTAGGAAAGAATGACGACAATCTACAGCATTACTAATAATTTGTAGTCAGTGATAAAATAGAAATTATTGGTTTGAAATGAAATTATATAAAGTATTTCATTGCAAGTGGAAAAAGAACTATCTTTTAGAAAAAAATACTTTCATTTTAAAATCAGTTAGATGATTACAAACATATAAATAAGCATACACAAACACACAAAAACTAATTTCAATTGGATTTCAGTCACAAGTTTTTAAGAACCACAAGGTAAGGAACATCATTTTCATGTAAATCTCTGAGCACATCTGAGGACTGAATTAACATTTAGCCTAATATCTGAATATCATCAGTATCATCATTCCATCTCTGTGATGTGATGGGACTTAGTTAAGCTGTAATAATTTTTTGATAATATTTTTTTCTCTAAAAAAAGTGAGTTTTGAAATGTGAGAACTTCAGAATCCTTGTCAATTCTAAAAATTCTATGATTACTTGGACTCTCTTCAGTCAATCCTGCTATTTCTTTCTTTCTTTTTTTAATGCAAAGACTTTTTAATTGATGTCTAAGTAAAAGCAATGTCAAGAGGATTTATTGCCCACTTAGACCTCAATTATAAAAACTTTATATTAAATGACTCCGCAGACAAATCTTCATTGAAGTTTTTGGACATAGAAAACCAAGAAGGTGAACCAAATATAGACATATGTTTTACATTCCAAATATTGTTTGGTCTTGGAAAAGTTCCAGTAAGTGACTAAAACTTTCTATCATGTATGCATGTGTTTATGTATGTGTGTGCTTGTTCTGTAAGACTAAGAAAGAAGGGGATAGAGGGAAGATTTTTTTAAATTGGTGCATTACAGCTATACATTATGTCCAGAGTCATTGTTACTTATTTGTACATGCATACAGTATAACAATATAATTTGGCCAATATAATTCCCCAGTGCATCTCCTTCCCTTTCATCCTTTCACCTCCTCATCCCATACTTCATTCTACTCATCTTCCTTTGATTTTCATGAGATTCACCACCACCACCACCACCACCACCACCACCTTTCTTTTCCTTTTTCCACTCTTCCTTCCAGGCATGAGAGAAAATATAAATATCTGACCTTCTGACTTTGGCTTCTTTCACTTAATTAAGGGTCTTAATTTCCATCCATTTTCTGCAAATAACATAACTTCACTTTTCTTTTGCCTGAATAAAAGTCCATTGTGTATATATGGCACATTTTCTTTATCCATTCTTCTGTTGACAGACACTTAGGTTGGTTCCCTGGTTTTGCTATAGTGAATTGTGCTACTATAAACATGGTATTATAAACATTGTTCACTACAGTGTGCTGACTTTAATTCTTTAGGATGAATACTAAGGAGTGATAGAACTGTGTCATATGGTGAGTTCATGCCTAGTCTTTTGTGAAACCTCCATACTGATCTTCATAAGTCGTACTAATTTATAATCCCACCAACAGTGTGAAAGTGTTCCTTTTAATCTATATCACAGAAGTGAAAATTTGATAATCAAAATGATATGTAGAAAAATTTGATTGAGTTTATTATTAATCTTATAAACTATTTATATTTCAACTGCAATGTTATTATTAAAAACAAATAACTGTTTACTCAATTGAAAATGAAAATAAAATTGCAGATATTACATTATTACATTTAAGTAGCTTCTCTAATACTTTCAAGGAGAAAATATCTTCTGTAACTTGTATTCCATCTATAAATTCTTATATATGCATGTGGTTTTTGTTATTGCTGCCTTCCATTATATATAAATATGTATGTATATATATATATATATATATATATATATATATATATATATATATATATTTACTTAGTAATAAACTGCAACATTCATGTTTGATTGCCTTTGACTACCTGACTAGTGTTAAAATATCTTTTATATAGCCAACAGAGCATAAAATTATTACAGTTTTTGGTCCCTTAATTGGCCTAAGATGCAACATCTGTCATTTTTGTGGGAATCAAATTTCAGCTTCAAAAGCAGCATGAACAGTCTGGCACAGCCACAGTAGTTTGACTTCAGTTTAACCTACTTGCCCATCCCCCCTTTCTTTATTAGTCACCTTCCCTCCCTCAAAGCTCCCTTTCTTCACAAGGTCCCCTTTCACCTTATTGGACTCACTATTGAATCCTTTCTGGCTATTAATTCTGCAGAGTGTGTTAGTTTGCTATTGCAAGGTCATTCATAATCACATCTAGAATTTTTTTCTATACCCCTCATCATCACTTTTCCTTTACATAAAAAGTAAAATGCTCTGTCCATTGGTCACAGTGGAACACTAGCAACTGGGATTTAACCATTAAAATTGGCGATTAAGAAGGGGATGATGAGAGTAACCACTCAGTACCTTTCTGTTTTTTGTGAGTTTTTGCATTTCAGCTTATGTGGGTTCCTTCTGGGATAGCCCTTCTAAAGTTATTCAGAAGGTCTGAGGTAAAAATAAACATAAGGACAAGTTACAGGTATGATAAAGTTATCCATGCTTGATAAAATTCATTTAGGTAATTGTGATGTTAGTATTATTTTTCTTCCCTCTTATCAACTGGAAATGCTGCTTTACTTTCTTCTATTATGGAACCATACCCTCTACTCACAATGACAACAAAATAACAAAAATAACACCATGTCCTTTAACATAGTTCTCCATACCCACAGTCCATACCCACAGTTCAGCATACCTCCCAACTAAAAAAAGAAAAAGAAAACCCATTTCTTCATTTCTGCTTTCTCTTTGATTGCATAACAGCATGAGAAAAACTGTACTTTGAGCAAAAGATCGCATACAGATTTTACTCAGTATTAGAAAATGAATTTTTCCAAATGCAAAGGAGATAAACCCTGGGAAACAAAAGGAAAAGATAATTTTTGATTAATGTAAATAGCCCTCTTCCCACCAAAATACCCTATTGCTATAAAACTTTATTATTTAGTCACTTAATTTGGTTTAACAGTCAAGGGAATTGATGTCTCTGGAATTTATTTTCCATATTTATATACCAAAGAATATAAACATAAAAATGGTTTCCACATGTAGATGCTACAAAAGTTAGTTATAAAAAGGAAGCCAGAGACATTAGTCCATAAAATTAATAAATTAAAAATATAAGAAAAGAACTGCATATTTTCTTTGTTCACTTATATTTTTGGCTGAAGTGACTTTAAAAATATTTCTGATTTTATTTTTATTAAATATGCATTCTTTTTCTTTTCTTCTCTTGTATTTTTTACCCTGCAAAAAGTTTTTTCTCTTTTTCATTTGATTTCTACATAAAATATTACTTTTTCCAATTTTGGCATGACATAAGGACCTTACTATTTCTTTTATCTCCTCTCTCATGTTTTATCACCATTTTCATTTATTTTTGCCCTGCTTATATTTTAACCTCAACAATACATTATTGATATTTCATACAATAAATTATTTCTTGTATATACTCACATATATTCTTTTCTTAACTTTTAATTTCTTTGTGTATGTACTTGTGTACATTTTTTTTGCCCAGAACCACTAAATTTCTCTTTAACTTGTATTTTCTTAAAATGCCATTTATTAATTTTTAATACACTTTAATATGAGGGATAATTAGGTTTGATTTATAATCCTAGCCTTGTAGCTATTTTCTTCTCTGCTTGAATATTACTTTATTATGTGTAGGCTGCCATCATTTGGGGGTGTCACAAATACTTTTTTGAAGTGTGCCTGTTAACTCTTCTTTTGATGATTTCATATGTTTCTCTGTCTTGGGTTTTACAGTTTTTCTTGGGTGATTCTGGCAGTGGTTTTACATGGGTTTAGCCCACCTAGTGTTTAAAGAGTCCTTGAATTTAGAGAAATATTTTTAGTATTTTGTGAGTTTCAGAAATTTTTTGACCATATGTATTTTGATCATTTTAAATGAAAATAAAGAAGAGATAAATTAAGACTCTAATATGTTTACCTTTCTCTTGATAAATAATTATGTCATGTTGTTTGAATAGGTATGGATTAATTTATTTTACTCTGGAATATAGTTTGGTCAAAGCTAAATTTGCTATTTTGTAAAGTTTATTTCCAATTTTCTCTCACTCATTTTCTAGTACTGCAGGATCCTGAGTATGTTCATGTGTGTGAGCATGCGTATAAATGTGTCTGCAAGAAGTCCCTATCAAAACACCCAAGAACTAGAGGGTTCTCAAGCACATGTTCTTCCTTGTTTACTACTGTGACTTCCCGAAAGCTTTCCACTATTTCCTGGTCTATGAGGCATCATTGTCTCCTAGTGTTTAATCTATCTTTGCTATCCCACTTAGAAATCAATAACTTCCCTGAGTTTAAAGAGTTCATTCAAATGTTGGGCTTACTTCAAAGTGCTTGCCTTGACTCTAACACGTTAGTTAGTGCTCACTGATTAGGTAGCTCAAAACTTTATATTCCTGTTCCATGGAATTGTGGAAAGTTAGTTTCTGCTGACTGGCTATTATCACAACTTTGTGCTTAAATTATTAGTTTCTTTCTACAAAATGACAGATGCCTTATAGGTAAAGACATTGAATATTTTGAATCTATTTCACTGTTTCTATGTTATCTTTATGATTCTTCTTACTCAAGCCCTGGATTGGTGCCTTGAAAGATAGAGTTTTAGGTTTTTTTTATAGTTATTCTCAATGCAGAGTTGGTGTGTAAAAAGCTAATATGCTATTATACTAAGTAAGATAAATTGATTATAGATTTAGCTAACATAAGCCAATGGTTTTATCAAATATGATTTTTAAGAAAATTCATATAGGGAAAATTTTTTCAGCCTATATTGAATATTAAAAAATCTGACATTTAAAAAGAAAAACTTCAAAAAAATAAAGAAAGAAAATTTGAAAGTAAAAGTGTGGGAAAATTATACAAATGAACAAAAAAATACCTTATGAAAATGGACCAATATCTTACAAATTAAATATCAATGCAAAATTATTACAGGACATTAGAATATTTTACAAATATATGTATCAACTTGAAATTACTCCTATAAAGATCTCACTAAATATATGAGGAAAAACTTTATTAGTTCAAGAAAAATGGAAAAATCAGCAGCAATGAGATTTAAGACTTTCATTGATAAATTAGGGAATACATTACACATTAGAAAAATTTGAAAAACATAGCTGTGTTTTTGTTTTGTTTTGTTTCTGAGTGGTAGTTTCTCAGATATTTCACAAAGCAACTGAAGATTATACTTTCATGTTCATGCAAAACATCTCCAATTGTTCCATGTCATAGACCCAAAAGTCAAGCTCATCTAATCTCAGAGGATTAAAAGATATACAGAATTGTCTCTCTAGTCTTGAAAAAACATAGAAATCTGGAAGAAAATAATATGATAATCCCTAATTAGTAGGAAATTAAGCAACATGCTTATAAATAATCCATGGATAAAAAATCATAATATTTACAATTGACAATATTTTTAATTGAATAATAGTGAAAGAACATTATATCAAAGCTTATGCAATGCTTCATATCAAGGTTTTAGTGCAACATGTATATCTCTAAATCACATTTATGAAAAAATAATGGCTGAAAAATAGTGATCTCTTTATTGACCTTAAGAACTAAAGACATTTGAATACATTATATAATATAAAAGAGCAAAAAATAACAACTTATAAAGTAATTATATAATACAAGTGTCAAAATACCAAATGTTGGGGCTGGGGTTGTGACTCAGTGGTAGAGCGCTTGCCTAGCATATGCAGGGCTCTGGGTTTGATCTTCAGCATCACATAAAAATAAAAAATAAAATAAAGTTATTGTGTCTAACTACAACTAAAACAAAATATCTTAAAAGAAATTTGCCAAATTTTGGTTTTAGAATAACTAATAAAATGAATTAAACAGGTAGCAAATATGAACAAGCAAAATAAAGAAAGGTAGAAATTAATATCAGGGAAAAATTGTTAGTGTTGTTCAGCTTTTATGTATTCATGTTTAATTTTCTAGAAGATTATAGATTATGATCTACTCCGTAATTATGGATTTTAGAATTGCATAATATGTTTGAATGTAGTGGATTTGAAATGAAACAGGCATTTAAAAATACTTGAGAAAATTAAATTAGGGAAAGATAATATGGAATATTTTTATATTTTAAATGAATTATGGACTCAATACAAATCATTTCCATACATGACAAAGAATATGTTCACTGAGTTTGAAAAAATATCTTAGAAAAATACCACTTTATTCAAACACTTCTAGGAAGTATAATATCTTTACAACTCCTTATACTCTATCTCCAAACACTAGAAGAATGTACTAGCATGTGTTAATATTATTGATATTAATAAAATTAATTGATTGAAAAATATACTGAGTCACATCTATTTTTAATTCTCAGATTATAAGATAATTCTAATATTGATTATAAAGATAAGTCCCTATTTTAATGAGTTGATTCAAAAAAGCATTTTTGTCAGCTTAATAGATAAAGACAACAAACTTAATGAATATGAACATTTATTAAATATAATGATTACAAAGTGTGATTACAGAGGATTTCTGGAATTGAATGAAATATATGCATAGAAAGCTAACAAGAATGAAAAACATATTTAATGTTGAACAATTTAAAGCTTATTCCTATAATGAGAAAGAGATAAAGATATTCAGTTTCATTATATTTAATAAAAAGTAGTCTGAAATACCTTCAAGAAACATAAAGCCCATAGATTATATTTATATATGTACATTTATACATATATATTATACATATATATTATATAATAAAAAGTATAAGAAATTTAAAGAGGTACGAAGAGTTGAGAAAATCATTTTTTTCATACCTTTTTTTTAACCAGAAATGAAGTGGGTTAAACTTCAAATTAATGATCTTTCTTGAATCTATCAAAGGACTGAGGTCACAGAGCAAAAAAAAAAAACCCATAAATTTGGAAGAGGAAATATACCTGCATAGAAACAGACTATTGAGTTAATCAAGATAGACATTGCTAAATGTCATATAAACTGATAATACTTTAATTTTGATTTTTTTAAAAAAGAAAATCCATTCCAAGTATGGACACATAGACAGGCTAAAATAAAAGGTCATGAAAAGATACACGACACAAACACTAACCCCAAAACCAAATGTAGCTACAAGAAAAAGTTAACTTCAGAAAAAGTAGATTATTATTGTTGATGAGGTCTCATTACATACTAATGAAAGGATCAATTCTTCAAAAAGACATAATAATCCTAATTGTGCATGTATGTAACGATAGAGCTTCAAAACACATATGTCAAAAATTGATAGATCTAAAAGGAAGGATAGATAAATCCACAATTATAGTTGGAACCTGAAACAATGTTTCCTCAGTAATTGATAAAAGAGAATAGAAAGTCATTAAGAATGTGACACTATTGCATTTTGATGATGTTAGTTCTGCCTATCCATGAACAGGGTACATTTTTCCATCTTCTAAGATCTTCTATCTCTCTCTTTCGGGTTCTGTAGTTTTCATTGTATAAATCTTTCACCTCTTTTGTTAGGTTGATTCCCAAGTATATTATTTTCTTTGAGGATATTGTGAATGGAGTGGTTTTCCTCATTTCCATTTCAGAAGTTTTGTTGCTGATAGACAGGAATGCCTTTGATTTATGCGTGTTGATTTTATATCCTGCCACTTTGCTGAATTCATTTATTAACTCTAGCAGTTTCTTTGTAGACCCTTTTGGGTCTGTTAAATATATTATCATGTCATCCACAAATAGCGATAATTTAAGTTCTTCTTTTCCTGTTTTTATGCCTTTAATTTCTTTTGTCTGTCTAATTGCTCTGGCTAGTATTTCAAGAACTAAATTGAATAGAAGTGGTGATAGAGGGCATCCCTGTCTTGTTCCAGATTTTAGAGGGAATGCCTTCAGTTTTTCTCCATTTAGAATGATGCTAGCCTGAGGTTTAGCATATATAGCTTTTACCATGTTGAGGTAAGTTCCTGTTATCCCTAGTTTTTCTAGTGTTTTGAACATAAAGGGATGCTGTACTTTGTTGAATGCTTTTTCGGCATCTAATGCGATGCCAATCAAAATCCCAACACCATTTCTTGTAGAAATAGATAAAGCAATCATGAAATTCATATGGAAAAACAAAAGACCCAGAATAGCAAAAGCAATTCTAAGCAGGAAGTGTGAATCTGGAGGTATAGCAATACCAGAGTTCAAAATGTACTACAAAGCAATAGTAACAAAAACAGCATGGTACTGGCACCAAAACAGGCGGGTGGACCAATGGTACAGAATAGAGGACACAGAAACCAATCCACAAAAGTACAACATTCTTATATTTGATAAAGGGGCTAAAAGCATGCAATGGAGGAAGGATAGCATCTTCAACAAATGGTGCTAGGAAAATTGGAAATCCATTTGCAACAAAATGAAACTGAATCCCTTTCTCTCACCATGCACAAAAGTTAACTCAAAATGAATCAAGGAGCTAGATATCAAATCAGAGACACTGTGTCTGATAGAAAAAAGTTGGCTACGATCTACATACTGTGGGGTCGGGCTCCAAATTCTTTAATAGGACGCCCATAGCCCAAGAGTTAATAACAAGAATAAACAAATGGGACTTACTTAAACTAAAAAGTTTTTTCTCAGCAAGAGAAACAATAAGAGAGGTAAATAGAGAGCCTACATCCTGGGAACAAATTTTTACCCCTCACACTTCAGATGGAGCCCTAATATCCAGAATATACAAAAAACTCAAAAAATTAAACAATAAGATAACAAATAACCCAATCAACAAATGGGCCAAGAACCTGAACAGACACTTCTCAGAGGAGGACATACAATCAATCAATAAGTAGATGAAAAAATGCTCACCATCTCTAGCAGTCAGAGAAATGCAAATCAAAACCACCCTAAGATACCATCTCACTCCAGTAAGATTGGCAGCCATTATGAAGTCAAACAACAATAAGTGTTGGCGAGGATGTGGGGAAAAGGGTACTCTTGTACACTGCTGGTGGGACTGCAAATTGGTGAGTCCAATTTGGAAAGCAGTATGGAGATTCCTGGGAAAGCTGGGAATGGATCCACCATTTGACCCAGCTATCGCCCTTCTCGGACTATTCCCTGAGGATCTTAAAAGAGCATACTATAGGGATACTGCCACATCAATGATCATAGCGGCACAATTCACAATAGCTGGACTTGGAATCAACCTAGATGCCCTTCAATAGATGAATGGATAAAAAAAAAAATGTGGCATCTATACACAATGGAGTATTACGCAGCACTAAAAATGACAAAATCATAGAATTTGCAGGGAAATGGATGGCATTAGAACAGATTACGCTAAGCGAAGCTAGCCAATCCTTAAAAAACAAATGCCAAATGTCTTCTTTGATATAAAGAGAGCAACTAAGAACAGAACAGGGAGGAAGAGCATGAGGAAAAGATTAACATTAAACAAAGATGAGTGGGGGGAGAGAAAGGGAGAGAGAAGGGAAAGCATATGGAAATGGTAGGAGACCCTCAATGTTACACAAAATTACATATAAGAGGTTGTGAGGGGAAAGGGGAGGGAAACAAGGGAGAGAATTGAACAACAGCAGATGAGGTAGAGAGGGAAGATGGGAGGGGAGGGGTGGGGGGATAGTAGGGGATAGGAAAGGTAGCAGAATACAACAGTCACTAATATGCCATTATGTAAAAATGTGAGTGTGTAACCGATGTGATTCTGCAATTTATATTTGGGGTAAAAATGGGAGTTCATAACCCAATTGAGTCAAATGTATGAAAGATGATATATCATGAGCTTTGTAATGTTTTGAACAACCAATAAAAAAAAGAATGTGACACTATTAACCAACATGAACTAATCTAGGTTTCTAGAACATTCCCCCCTAAAACAGATGAACACACATTCTTTTTAGGTGCTCAAAGAGTGCATGTACAGCATTCCACTAAATCTTTGATCTACTCGCAGAAATAAGAAAAAAAAAAAGTGTATTTTCACAAGGAAAATAATGCATTGAACAAAATAGTTTCAACAAATAATGTCCTCACAAAGCTCTGTCAGGTAGAAAAATTATTTTAAAAGCAGAAAAGGGCAAAAGGGTTCCAAGAACTGATTGATGTGCAATAAGGGCTATGGATAGATATTGCCAGTTTCACTCGAATATGATTTTCAAAAATGAAGCTTTTACTCTGACCAGATCAACTAGGAAAGAAGATGCAGTAGAGTTTGAAGAGGTTAGAGATGCAGTAAGTGAAATATTGGGAATCCTGAAAGAAGGATACATTAATCAAAAGAGGGCTTTGGCCTTGATGTTTGCTGTGGATTGGAAAGTGAGTAAAAAGCTATGGTTTGGTGAAGGCAGACACAAAAAGTTTTTAATAAGAAAGCAGGTGTGAGAAATCAGTAAATAGTCAGACAGCAGATAGAAGCTTGATGACTGCAAAATATTTAAGACTTTAGTGGAGACAGAAAAGGCTTTAGAAATATGGATTTGTCAGCTATCTAGGCCATTTGAGTTAGGAGATTGTCAGCAAATCTTACAGACCACCTTCTTCCACTTTCACTTCAAGCCAAAAATGAAATTTCAATATGTATGTGGTGCTTAGAGATGTTTCACAGAGAGACAAATATTACTAACTTTTTAGATTTTTGTTCAGGTACATTCACTTTCCTCACCTCCACTAGGTGAACACATTTTGAAGGTAGAATGATGGTTTTCCTGGAAGAAAATTCTACCAAAAATAACATAGACAATAACTTTTTATTCTATTTTATCAATCAAAGTGATTACACAGGTGATTACTCACAATATTCAGCATAGTAAATACAATAAGAATATACTTGAGGCTGGGGCTGGGGCTCAGCGGTAGAGTGCTTGCCTTGCATGTGTGAGGCCCTGGGTTTGATCCTCAGCACCACATAAAACATAAATAAGATAAATGTATATAAAAAAGAATATACATTTTTATTAAATTTTTTTCTCTTATAAGTATTTGTTTTGGTACACTATGTGATTTATTTTTAGTATTTAAGGAAAAATTTAGAAATGGTAAAATAAAGAGTACATAATATTTTAAAATACTATATTCAGGTTGATAATAACTTCCTAAAATTCTCATTGTTAAATATTATAGAATTTGAGAGTTTCAGAAAGAACATTGTCTTTAGGCATTGAAAGGGTTGTTGAAATCTTTCTTTCTTGCCAATGTATATGTACCTGGAAAAAAAGTTGATCAATGAGCTATGATCTTACCCCAGAAAGATTTTTATTGCTTTCTCTCTTATTCCCCAATGAGTATTAGTTCCAACAACATGGGCTCAATCTGTGAGAGTTTACAAAACATTTCAGAATTACTTTGCATATTCAATTGCAAAAAAGGAAAAAAAAATACCCCACTACTTTCACTTCCATTTCTACTTAAGATACAAAAGGTTTAAAGAATACTGTTTTTACATTAACAATGATAAAAAGACAAAGCACCACAGAACATTCCTTGAATCCATCAGAGGACTGATGATACAGACCACCAAGAAACAAGAACTCCAGAGTGGGACAACTGCAAAGAGAGGATGTGCAGATTGCCTCACTTGTGGTAGAGCACTGGAAGAAGATGAAGAAGTCACATAGAAGTATATAAGAATAAATCAGGTAAATTGTAATAAATGACCTAAGGTCCAGCATGGGATAGCATATCATTCTCAATAGATTGGAACCAAAATCTAAGTAGGGTTGACACTCCCTCATGAGCTTTTGTCTATAAACTCTTTCTAGTGCTTACAAAAATAAATAAATGCATGGATGGATGGATGGATGGATAGGTAGACAGACATAGGGTGGGAGAAAGAAGGCTGAGAAGGGCCCCTCTCAGCAATGGCAAGCATGCAGGACCTGATCAGTGGCTATTGAGGGGCATAAGAAGATAACACTAATTTCCCTGGACCCTTCTCTTGTAAGTCTTTAAAGGGAAACCTTAAGCCACAAAGGTAGATACACTACAGCTGGTTCCTTGCTGAGGAAAAGATATTTTGTGGCTACAGAAGGGTAGGAAAAATGAAGCCTTTAGTCCTGAAGAAAGAGAAAATCATCTCAGACTCAAGATACTCTACTGCTAGTAAGCACAGAATTTATTCCACATAAGAAAGGGAAGGAAGCTTCTGACTAAGACCACTCTATTTGGCTGTCCTCAGAAGGAGCAAAAACATTGAGAAAGTTCCTACTGCTTTTACTCACCTGAGAAAAGGCACTTTTAGATTGAGAATGGGGAACAACAAAGAACGTCCCTACAGTGATAGAGCGCTTGCCTAGTGTTTGTGAGGCTCTGGGTTCAATCACCAGCACCACAAAAAAGTCACACCAACATACAGAAAATAAAACAAAACACTCCCATCCCTATCATGGGTCTAACAGAGAAGTCTGAGGTTGAGTACCAGCCGAAGCATGAAGACAGGCTACCTCTGAAGTGCCTGTAGATGCAGGGGTGAGGTGTCTGAAAGTTGGTGGTGAGGAACTAAGAATGAGAAAACTGTCCAGCACCAAAGTCCCCACCCCAAGCACCAGGAAATGGGAATCCATCACTGGCAGAATTCAAAGATTGAGGTTATTGATATTAATCATAGTCAAATAAAACCAAATCCTTGACAAGCCTTATCCTTCGCCTGGATGGTCTCGATTCCCATGTTAATATCCTGAGAAAAGAAGCACTTTAATTTCAATTACAAATACTACTGTCCTCAGAATGTCATATTTTATGTATAATGTCCAGCAATTGATTTAAAATAATTTTATATATACATATATGTATGTGTGTGTAAGTGTATGTGTGTGTGTATTTTTTTTTGAGATAGGCAACATAATAAGGGGGAAAAGCCAACAAACACACCCTCAAGAAACAATTAACAGAAGTTAACTCTGTGATGATCCAAACTCACTCTCAGATGACAATGTTATAGGATATGATACTTAATATGTTAAAGGATCAAATGGAGAAATGGGTAATATCCATAAATAGAGATTTTAACAAAGAAATGCTAGCTGTTATTATCAAATGGAAAGACCAGATGTGTATATGAGGGTGATATTAGAAGAGCTCTTGATTGCTCAGTATAGGCTTGAAACAACCCTTTTATCTCTGCATTAGGGTCTCAAGAAAAGTAGTTGGAATTTTTAAAAATACTGACTGAAAAAGAATTTTCCAAAAGTCTTGGGTTGAAGCTGCAGGACTTCATATTATCCATTCTCCACTACATTTTAATAATTCAAGTGATTAAATTCATCCTGGATTCAGTGAGAGGGGAAATTGACTCCCATTTGCTACTCCAACCGAAGGAGTAATTTATAGGATATATATACATGTATATATATATATATTTTTTTTTCTTATCCCCCCTTTCTACATGCCAGCATTTCTTGGTTAAAACAAGTCAGGATAATCAGGGTATTGCTATTCGTTTGAGATGCTCAAATGTAAGTAATTTAGAGGGGAAATAAAACTAAACTTTGTAAAGCATATTTTATTGTCCTATATCTCTAGTTTATACTTTATTTTTTTTAAAAGGAGAGAGAGAGAGAGAGAGAGAGAGAGAGAGAGAGAATTTTTTTAACATTTATTTTTTAGTTCTCGGCCGACACAACATCTTTGTTTGTATGTGGTGTTGAGGATCGAACCCGGGCCACACTCGTGCCAGGCGAGCGCGCTACCGCTTGAGCCACATCCCCAGCCCTAGTTTATACTTTAATATAACATAATATGTTAGGTAAAGAATGTGTTGCATACTACCTACCTATTTAAATGTTTAACTTATTTTCTGATACTTAGCTTTAAGTTATGTACTTCATGTCACAATGTCTTCATGAATTTTCTAACTTTAGAAAAAGTTATTCATACCAAAACACATAGTTACTATTTTTATATCCAACGGTTTTCATATTTAATCTCTTTTATCTCCTATATGATAAAACAAAGTGAAAATATTGAATAAATTTAAACAACAAGTTCTGGAATTTCTTTTGTGGCTAAAGTTGTTTTAACCTATTTTATTGTTCACTTTCCCGAATGGACTATCTGAACAGGTTGGTATTTCAGGGTGGCCTTGTTGGAATGAAACATTAAGAGAATTGTTTTGGCTTTAAACAGTTGAAACAGTTGTATCAGAATATTCAAAAATGGCTTATGTATAGTACTTCATGATTTTATATTTAAACGTTCTTCCTTTTATTGCCAATAAAGACAGAAATGTTGAGGAGACAGAGTGTGAGCTCGTAAGCCAAATGTTGACAAGAATGACATTTTTACTCTGATTCTATTTTTTTCCTTAAATGATTTCTCCCAAAAGTCATAAAAAAGCATTGTGATTCATATTTATAACTGATTCTGAATCTACAGAAATGAAATAACTTTGTGATTTTGTACTGATTAGGAAATAAAAAAAAATTTTTTGAATTTTTTTTAGGTATGATGTATAGAACATTTTGTTTGTTACTTTAAAATATATTCTTATTTGACTAAAATGAAAAAAAGAATCTAGAGAATTAATGTGATCCCTTTGAATATTTTAATCATAAATTCTGCATAGTTAATTGCCATCTAAAGCAGTTAATTAACAATATCATCCATTTATTAAATTTAGGAGCATCTGTACTGAATTTGGGCCTTTTTGATATCAGATTACACTGAATTGTAATTGTAAAATATAGTTCAAACCTATGAGCTTGATTTTATGCTTTTAGATATAAAGTTGTTTTGGGTTACTTGTGAAAGTAATTATTTGTTTTGGTCATTTAGAAATTGTAGTAAATGTTATTTAAGTAAAATTTCATACCGAATTGCTGTAATCGCTGTGATACACTGATTTTTTCTGACTATAAGCTGTGCACAAAACTCACAAGATGACATTTAGTAATACTTCAACACCTTCTCCAGTGATGGGAGATGGTGCTGGCCTATAATTCATGTGGTAGTTTTACTATCTAAAATGTGTCTAGGCACTTTTATCAATAAACTATCTTCTAAAATGTATACAAGTTACTTCCAGGTCATTGCACTGAAACACACTCTGTGCCTATCTAAATCTATACTTTTTGGCCATTATTTGCACTATTCAACCTTAGTCTACTTTATTTCAGAGTTTTACACATCAATTTCTTGAACATGCTCTGAAAGTCTTTTTTTTTTTTTAAGGAAAATCCTATCATCTTTATAAAGTCACAAGAAAATGTGGTCAAAAGGATTAAGAAAAAATTAAAGTTAACAAATGAATAGGGATAGGATCACTTCAGTTTAAAATTCAGTCTTCATTTATTTTATTTTACATTTAAACTATAGCATTTATTTCACATATGAAATTAGAAATGTTAATTACTAACATACTTAAAAGAAATAAAATGTAATTATTTCTTACCCTATTGCACAAGGATTTGTTAAACAAAAGACTGTTAATTTAAAAACTATTACAAATTATGATTAATCTTAATAGTTATAATACTTATTGAGAATAAATTGCTTAAACCTTTAATTAAAAGTTGAATAATCATTAAAACTGTGTAATTTGTAGAGTAAAAGGTCTTGAGTTCAAACATTTTCTGATTTAGTGCTAAATCCTGTTAAAATTTATATTGTAATATGTCCCATAGTATTGGTTTTGAACTAGTAGTTTGAGAGATTTATATGCTTTTCTCCACTTTGATACAAAAATACAGCACACCAAAAAAAAAATTGCATTTATCTAAATGGTAATGTTAATGTCCATGAATTCTGCTCTTTTAAAACAGCAATTTTCAAAGCATAATCTTATGAACACTGGATACATTTTCTGATCCTTGATGGATTTTTAGGTATAGTGCCTTTAGAAAGGTTGAAAGCAAAAAAAGACTAATCACACGTAAAAGAATTAACCCTTCACAAATGCCAGCTGTCATAATACCAAAACAAAAATTAAAAGTGAATACAGTATTATTCAAGACTTTGAAGCAAATACACTGTATTTTCTCTATTTTATCATTAATTTATGCTATCTTTGATCATTCTACTCAGGAAGAAACAAAACCAAACAACTTTTCATTGAGCTATGAATTCTGAGTTAAAATGCCAACAGTAGACGTGAGAATATGAAAGACACCTTTTACTGAGAATATAGCACAATTTATTTAATAAAAATAAAGAGAATGGTGAACTGTGTTCTCTTTCAGAACATTTGGAATGAAGAAACTTAAATAAAATTTCTTGCTGAGGTAGGAATGCAGTATTGTGCATACCTTGACAGTATAAATATTTTTCAGCTTAAAATGCATAAAAAAGGGTGGAGTTGACAGATGGTGGAAGCAAGCTAGACTACAAATCCAGATCTCCTCAGAACACAGAAAGGAAGCAGCAAAGGAAAGGCAGAATTGAGAGGAGCAGTGGGTGATAAAATAAATGCGGTACGGCTTGATATTAGGTAGTTTGAGACTTGAAAAGACTGGAAAATAGGGTTCCAGAATAGAAAACAAACAGAGTACCTGCAGAGAAAAAAGAGGGGAAGGGTGACAGAGAGAGAAGTAGGGTGGAACATACATTCCCTTAAGCTCACCCACTGAAAAACTATTGGAAAGACAGAAAAATTAAAGTGTGATGGTAACAGAAGGTCCTTAAAACAGCACGAACAGCTTAAAATCAAATTGCAAAAAGAAAACTGATACAGGGAACCAGAGCCATCTTGCAGAGCTGTTAGCTGACCAGACATACCTTAAATCAGCACAGTGTCCTTCTATGACCAGATAGCTGCAAATTAAACCAGGGAGATTTTCCGTACAGTGGGACCTATTAAGAATCTGGCCAGAAAGAACATGTAGAAGAACCACTATTAGCCCCCAAATCACTGGAAGTCTTTCTCCATTCCATCACCACAAGCAAGGGGAACAAAAGTTCTGTGGTAATCTGTAACAGGAGGCAATATGGCCCCCCAGTCAGCCTGTGAGACACAGGCAGGGGCTAAAAGCTCTATGCAGGGTCCAACCACTTAACTCAGACAGAGACAATGGTGAAGCAGCTTTGATCCTGAACAAAGGAAATCAGATTCACTAGACCCTGACTACTGATGCTGCAGGAAGGCACCAAGGAAAGCAAGGGACAGTCTCAGGGATCATGGGATCCTTCCACAGGAAATCTGACTGGATATTTAGTGACACAGAGACCCAGCAGGAAATAGCCAGAGTATTCTTTGTTTTTTTGTCTTTGTTTTTCCCCTATTTTCCCAATCTTTTCTCCTTCTTCCTTTTAGCTCTCACTTAAGATTATTATAAGTTTACTAAATTTAACAACTATTTTTTTAACCTGTCCTGGAACTTTATTATAGGTTTATACCTGAATTTGAGAAAATGAAGAGAACAATTGCAAAAAGCTTTCTTATCAAGTTGAATAGAATGAGGCATTGTTCAGAAGTTATTATAGTATATAAGAACTCAGTGACATGTCTTAAAGTGGTGTGGTTATGGGATCAGAAGAGGTCACAGTGGAGAAAACGTCAGAGAAGAAATTTAGAAAGTTCATAGTTAAATTGTTCTATAAACTAAAAGAATTTGTAAGAAGTGAAATCAGAAAGAAATATAGGAAGTGAATGATCACTTCAATAAAGGGATAGATATTCTGAAAAAGAACCAAACAGAAATCCTCAGAATGAAGAAATCAATAAGCCAAATTAAAAATTCAATGGAAAGCATAACCAGTGTATTAGACCACTTTGAAGACAGATTTTTCAGGCCTCAAAGACAAGGTATGTGATTTTGAAATTCAAGTTGACCTTCAAGAAAAGATGTTAAGAGACTATGAACAGAATATTCAAGAAATATGGGTAACATGAAAAGGCCAAATTTAGGATTCACTGAGATAGATGAAGACTTCAAAATACAACCTAAGGAATGCAATCTTTCAATGAAATGACATCAGAAAAATTTTCATACCTTAAGAATAAAATGGAAATTCAAATAGAGGAGGCATATAGAATTCCATATATACAATATCAAAACAGATTCACTCCAAGACACAATTATGAAAATGCCAAAGATACAGAATAAGGATACAATTTTAAATGCTGCTAGAACAAAATGACTATTCATATTTAGAGGTAAACCAATCCACATTTCAACAAACTCTTCAGCCCAGACCCTAAAAGCTAGATTATCTTAATAATAATAATATATACCAAGCTCTTAAAAAAATAGATGCCACCCAAGAAAATACCACCCTGCAAAATTAAGCTTCAGAATTGAAGATGAAATAAAAATCTTCCACAATAAACAAAGGCTAAAATAATTCACAATTAGAAAGCCTGCACTACAAAACATACTTGATAAAATATTTCATGAAGAAGAAATAGATAAAAAAGAAGAGCAGTGGGAGGAATTACACTAGAAGAGTAGTCAATTAAAAGAGAATCAATTCCAACTTAAACACCAGAAATAAATCAAATTGGCAAGAAATAAGAATCATCTCTCAATAATAACATCAAATGAAAACAGTCTAAACTCTTCAGTCAGAAGACATAGGTTGGCATATGTTGAATGGAAAATCAAGACCCAACAATATGCTGTCTCCAGGAGACTCACTTCACAAAGATATCCACAGGTGAAAGTGAAAAAAATGTGAAAGAAAAATTACTATTCACACAGATCTTGTAAACAAGCAGAGGTTACCATTCTTATATAATATAAAGAGGACTTCAGGCCAAAATTAATCATAAAAGTCAAGAATGTCATTTCATACTGCTTCAGGAAATCATACATCAACAGGATATAATAATCATGAATGCTTATACTCAGAATTATGGAGCATCTATGAACATCAAACAAACCCTTCTTAATATTAAGAATCAAATAGCCACAATACAATACTACGAGTCACTTTAAAACACTTCTCTTATCATTGGATAATCATTCAAACCAAAACTAAGTAAAGATTATATAGAACTAAAAAATACAATTAATATATAGGTCTAAAAGACATCTATAGAATATTTCATCTATCAACTACTGAATTCACTTTCTTGTCAGAAGCACATGGAATGATTTCTAAGACAGACCACAATGAAAATACCAAAAAAAATACCAAAAAGGTAAAAACTTACATTTTATCAGACCACAATGGAATGAAATTAGAAATCAATGATGAGATAAAAAACAGAAACCACTCTAATACCTGGAAATTAAATAACACACATCTGAGTGATGAATAAATAGGAGAAGAAATCAGTGGAGAAATAAAAATAGTTTTTAGAGGCAAATGACAATAGTGATACAGAATGTCAAAAACTCTGGGACAGTATGAAGCAGTTCTAAGAGAAAAGTTTATAGCATTAAGCACACACATTAGAATAATAGAAAGATATACTCCCCACCCCAAATCTAACATTACATCTCAAACCCTAAAAAAAGATCAAGCTAAAATGAAAATAAGTAGAAGACAGGAAAAAAATTAAAATTAGAGCTGAAATTAATTAAATTGAGTTAAAAATACAAGAAATCAATGAAACAAAGAGTTGCTTTTCAAAAAGGTTAAAAAATTTGATAATCCCTTGGTTAAACTAACCAAAGGAAAGAGAGGAAAAAACTCAAATTTTGAAAATTTGTACTCCTATAGGCCAGCAAATCTGGAAATTATTGACAAATTCCTAGAGACATATGACCCACATAAATTGAAACATAAGGATATAGAAAAAACAAACAGATCAATTGAATAAATAATAAAATTGAAACAGCCATCAAAAGTTTTCCAACAGGGCTGGGGATGTGGTTCAAGTGGTAACGTGCTCACCTGGCATGTGTGGGGCGCTGGGTTCGATCCTAAGCACCACATAAAAGTAAAATAAAGATTTGTATCCACCAAAAATTGAAAAATAAATATTAAAAAATCTCTCTCTCTCTCTCTCTCTCTCTCTCTCTCTCTCTCTCTCTCTCTTTTAAAAAAAAGTCTTTCAACAAAGTACAGCACAGGACCAGATGTACTCTGAGCCAACTTCTAACAGACCTTTAAGGAATAACTTATATCAATCATCCTCAAATTATTCCATGAAATAGAAAAGAAATAAATCCTGCCAAACTAATTCTATGAAGCTAGTAGCAACCTGATATCAAAACCACACAGAAACATTAAGGAAAGAAAACTTCAAATCAATATCCTTGATGAATATAGGTGAAAAAATTTGTAATAAAATCCTAGCAAACTGCATTAAAAAAAAAAAAAAACTTAAAAAGATAATGCATCATGATCAAGTGGGTTACATCCTGGGGATGCAAGGATGGTTCAACATATGTGAATAAATTAATGTAATTCACCACTTAAGTTAACATAAAAATATGAATCATATGATTATCTCAGTAGATGCAAAGAAAACATTGGACAAAGTACAGCACCCATTCATGTTCAAAATACTAGAAAATCTAGGGATAGAGGAACTTATATCAACATTATAAAGGTTATATATGACAAACCCAAGGCCAACATTATTCTCTATGGAGGTAAAACTGAAAACATTTTCTTTAAAACAGGAAGAAGAAAAGGATGCCATTTTCACCACTCTTATTTAACACAGTTCTTGAAATTCTAGCCAGAGCAAATAAGCAAGAGAAGAAAATTAAGAAATATGAATAAGAAAAGAAGAGCTCAAATTATCTCTGTTTGCCAATGATATGATCCCATATTTTGAATACCCCAAATCTCCAACAAAAACTCTTCTAGAGTTCATGAATAAATTCAGCAAATTATCAGGATGAACACTCATAAAACAATCATGTTTATACTCCAATGCTGATTCTGTGGAAGAAGAAATTAGAAAAAAAACTATTCCATTCATAATAACCTCAAAAAATACTTGGGAATCAATTTAACAAAAGAGGTGAAGGACCTCTACAATGAAACTACAGAGCACTAAAGAAATAAATTAAAGAAGATTTTAGAAGGTGGAAAGACCCCATGTTCTTGGATGAGCAGAATTAACATTGTCAAAATGACCACACTACTAAAAGTGCTATATGGATTCAGTGTAATTCCCATCAAAATTCCAATGATCTCTTCACAAATAGAAAAAAATAGTCATGAAATTCCCTTGGAAGGTAAGTGACCTACAATTGTCAAAACAATCCTTAGTGAGAAAAGCAAATCGGAGGCATCACAATACTGAACCTCAAATTATAGTACAGAGCTATAGTAACAAACATAGATGGTACTGCCACCAATACAGCCATGGATTTGAATAGATGATGCAGAGAAAAATCAGCATAAATCCAGTAATTTCATACTAGATGAAGATACAAAAAAGATACAGTGGAGAAAAGAAACATTATTAAATGGTGCTGGAAAAACTAGAAATCCATATGTAGTAAAATGTAATTTAACCCCATCTCTTACATTGCATAAAACTCAACTCAAACTGTTCCAAACACCTATGAATTAGAACAGAAACCCTGCTTCTATTAGAAGAAAATGTAGGTCCAATATTCCAACATGTCTTCTCAGTAACTGACTTCCTTATCAAGACTCCCAAGCACAAGAATAAAATTAAAAAAAAAAAAATCAATGGATATACCTCAAAGCCCTAAAAAAAGAAGAACAAACCAGCAGCAAAAACAGTAGGAGGCAAGAAATAATTAAAATCAGAGCTGAAATCAATGAAATCAAAACAAAAGAAACAATTGAAAAAATTGACAAAACTAAAAGTTGGTTCTTTGAAAAAATAAATAAGATTGACAGACCCTTAGCCCTGCTAACAAAGAGAAGAAGAGTGAGAACACAAATTACTAGCACATGGGATGAAAAAGGCAATATCAGAACAGAAACTACAGAAATACAGAAGATAATTAGAAATTATTTTGAAATATTATACTCTAATAAAATAGAAGATAGTGAAGGCATGGATAAACTCCTAAAGTCATATGATCTGCCCAGATTGAGTCAGGAAGATATACACAACTTAAACAGACCAATATAAAGTGAGGAAACAGAAGAACCCATCAAAAGATTACCAACCAAGAAAAATCCAGGACTGGAAGGATACACAGCTGAGTTCTACAAGACCTTTAAAGAAGAACTAATACCAATACTCTTCAGTCTATTTCAGGAAATAGAAAAGAGGGAGTACTTCCAAATTCATTCTACGAGGCCAATATCACCCTGGTTCCAAAACCAGACAAAGACATCTCAAAGAAAGAAAACTTCAGACCAATATCTGTAATGAACATAGATGCAAAATCCTCAATAAAATTCTGGCAAATCAAATACAAAAACATATCAAAAAGATCGTGCACCATGATCAAGTGGGATTTATCCCAGGGATGCAAGGATGGTTCAGCATACGGAAATCAATAAATGTAATTCATCACATCAATAGACTTAAAGATAAGAACCATATGATCATCTCAATAGATGCAGAAAAAGCATTTGACAAAATACAGCACCCCTTTATTTTCAAAACACTAGAAAAACTAGGGATAACAGGAACTTTCCTCAACATTGTGAAGGCTCAGGCCAACATCATTCTAAATGGAGAAAAACTGAAGGCATTCCTTCTAAAATCTGGAACAAGACAGGGATGCCCTCTCTCACCACTTCTATTTAACATTTATTGAAACACTGGCCAGAGCAATTAGACAGGTGAAAGAAATTAAAGGAATAACTATAGGAAAAGAAGAACTCAAACTTATGATTCTACACCTAGGAGACCCAAAAACCTCCACCAGGAAAATTCTAGAACTAGTAAATGAATTCAGCAAAGTGGAAGGATATAAAATCAACACCCATAAATCAAAGGCATTTCTGTATATCAGTGACACATCCTCTGAAAAGAAATTGAGAAAAGCTACCCCATTCACAATATCCTCAAAAAAAAAAAAAAAAAAAAAAAAACTTGGGAATCAACTTAATAGAAGAGGTGAAAGATCTATACAATGAAAACTACAGAACTCTAGAGAGAGAAATAGATGGAAAGATCTACCTTGCTCATGTATAGGCAGAGTTAATATCATTAAAATGACCATACTACCAAAAGCACTATACAGATTCAATGCAATTCCAATCAAAATCCCAATGGTACTCCTCATAGAAATAGAAAAAACAGTCATGAAATTCATCTGGAAAAATAAGAGAACCACAATTGCTAAAGCAATTCTAAGCAGGAAAAGTGAAACAGGTGGTATTATTATACCATAACTTCAACTATACTACAAAGCAATAGTAACAAAAACAGCATGGTACTGGCACCAAAACAGGTTGGTAGACCAATGGTATAGAATAGAGGACATAGAGACTAACCCACAAAATTACAACTAACTTATATTAGACAAAGGTGCCAAAAGCATGCACTGGATAAATGATAGCATCTTCAACAATTGGTGCTGGGAAAACTGGAAATCCATATGCAACAAAATGAAACTGAATCCCTATCTCTCACCATGCACAAAAGTTAACAAAAAATGAATCAAGGATCTAGGAAATAGACCAGAGATTGTGCATCTAATAGAAGAAAAAGTAGGCCCTAATCTTCATCTTGTGGGTTTAGGCCCCAGCTTCCTTAATAAGACTTCTATATCACAAGAATTAAAATCAAGAATCAACAAATGGGATGGATTCAAACTAAAAAGTTTCTTCTCAGCAAAAGAAATAATCTGTGAGGTGAATAGAGAGCCTATATCCTTGGAACAAACTTTTACCCCTCACACATCAGATAGAACTTTAATCTCTAGGGTATACAAAGAGCTCAACGAGTTAAGCACCAAAAAACCAAATAATCCAATCAATAATTGGGCCAAGGACCTGATCAGATATTTCTCAGAAAAGGATATACAATCAATCAACAAATACACAAAAAAATGCTCATCATCTTTAGCAATCAGAGAAATGCAAATCAAAACTACTCTAAGATACCATCTCATCTCAGTAAGAATGGCAGCCACTATGAAGACAAACAACAACAGGTGTTGGCGAGGATGTGGGGAAAAAGGTACATTTATACACTGCTGGTGGCACTGCAAATCAGTGCAGCCAATATAGAAAGCAGTATGGAGATTTCTTGGTAAGCTGGGAATGGAATCACCATTTGACCTAGCTATTCCTCTTCTCAGACTATGCCCAAAGAACCTAAAAACAGCACACTACAGGGACAAAGTCACATCAATGTTTATAGCAGCACAATTCACAATAACTAAACTGTGGAGCCAACTTAGATGTCCTTCAGTGGATGAATGGATAAAAAAAATGGGGCATTTATACACAATGGAATATTACTCAACACTAAAATAACAAGATCATGGCATTTTCAGGGAAATGGATAGCATTAGAGCAGATTATGCTAAGTGAAGCTAGCCAATCCCAAAAAAACAAATGCCAGATGTCTTCTCTGATATAAGGGGGGGGGGTGAGTCATAGTGGGATAGGAAGGTAGAGCAGGGGTGGAAAATTACCTCTAGATAGGGAATAGGGTTGGGAGGGAAAGGGAGAGAGAAGTGGAATAGCAAGGATAGTGGAAGGAGACGGTCATCATTATACAAAATTCATGTATGAAGATGTGAATTTGGTGTCTACATACTATATATACAAACAGAGATTTGATAAATTGTGGTATAAAGGCGTATTAAGAATTGTAATGCAAAAATATCATGAATATAATTCACTTCACTATTGTCATGTATGTTATAAATAATTTAAAAAATTCAATGGAATGGCATCAAATGAAAAAGCTTCTTCATAGTAAAGGAAATAATCAAGAGCGTGAAGTGAGAGCCAACAGACTGGGAGAAAATCTTTATCCCCTGCTCCTCAGATAGCACATTTTGTATATCCAAGGTATACAAAATCTCAAAAAACTTAACACCAAAAAACCAAGCCAAAGAGAATCAAAAAACAAATAGCCCAATCAATAAATGGACACAGGAACCAAACAGATACATCTCAAAAAAAGAAATACAAGGGAGTTGCGGTGGCAAACTCTGTAATCCCAGCGATTTGGGAGGCTCAGGCAGGAGAATCATGAGTTCAAAGTCAGCCTCAGCAACTTATTGAGGTACTAAGCAACTCAATGAGACTGTCTTTAAATAAAAAGTACAAAAAAGGACTGGAAATGTGGCTCAGTGGTTGAGTGTCCCTGGGTTTAATCCTAAGTACCTCCCCCCCAAAAAAAAGAGGAATACAAATGATCTACATATATACGAAAAATTGTTCAACATCTCCTGCAGTTAGAGAAATGCAAATTAAAACTACACTAAGATTGCATCTAACTCCAATCAGAATGACAATTATCAAGTCTACAAGTCACAATAAATGCTTGTGAGTATGTGCGGGAAAAGGTACACTCATACTTTGTTGGTGCTGAAAATTGAAGCCGTATAGAGATTCCTCAATAAACTTGGAATGGAACCGCCATATGTCCCAGCTATCCCACTCCTCAATATATATCCAAAGGATTTTAAATCATCACACCAAAGTAATGTAGCCACGTCGATGTTTATAGCAGCACAATTCACACATAGGCAAGCTATGGAATCAACATAGGTGTCCTGAACAGATGAATGGATAAAGAAAATGTGGCATATACACAGTGGAGTATTGTGAAGAAGAATGACTCTTTAGCATTTGCCAGCAAATAGATGAAGCTGGAGACTCTCATGCTAAGTGAAATAAGCCAGTTCCCAAAACCCAAAGGTAGAATTATTTTCTCTTGTGTATGGAAGCTAGTCTAAAATATGGTGTGGGAGAATAGAAGTATGATTAGAGAAGTAGACAAAGTAGAATGAAGGGAAAAGAGAAGGGATAGAATAGAGAAAGACAGTGGAATGAATCTCACCTGACATTCCTATGTACATTTATGAGTGTACCACAGTGAATCTCACCATCATGTACATCCACAATGTACTAATTTAAAAAAAAAACTATAATAAATAACAGATCAATCAGTAGAGTAAAGGAAACAAGGGGGCAGGAGGAGGAAGGGGCAAATAAAGTAGTGAGAACTGAATTAGAGCAAAATAAATATATGCTTTTATAGGTATGTTTACATGAATTATATTTTCATATGTAACTGAAAAGAATTTGAATAAAATACATAAAAATGGCCAATCAAAAGAAAAAACAGAACTTTTATCTGTGACTTCCTTAACATGCATTTATAAATTGAAATTTACTTGATCATTCTATTTATGTTCTTAGTTATATGTTTCTTGGGTTTCCCCATTACTGATTTCACACTTTTACTTTGATAAATTATATTAATTTGGAAGGTCTTAACCTTCTTGCAAAAGTTAGAAGTAAGAAACCTGAAAAATTGGGTTGCAGTGACAATATGTTTTTAAAGTTGGGATAGATTTAGTTTTATCCACTTAGTTTTTAATAAACCCAGCAATATATGGCAAGTACAAGTTCATTTTGTCTTCTAAAGTAAAGCTCTTTTTAAAAAATTTGTTTTAATTACTTACACATGACAGTACAATGATATTGACATATCATACATTTGAATTTTTCTGAGTGTACAGGTTGCAGAATCACATTAGTCATGCAGTCACGTATATACATACAGCAACAATAATGTCTATTTTATTCTGTTGTCCTTCCCTTCCCTCCTTCCCCTCCTGGGGGGGAAAAATATTTTGGGATCTCAATTTCCTTTCCTGGTTGAAACAGTAGAAGAACCAGAGGCAGCTGTCGGCATTAAATGACATAAGGATGTATATCATAATGATTGAGTACAAATCTTGACTCAGTTCAGTAACCAGCTTATTGACCTTAGGTAGTTCACTTAACCTCTCTAATAGGCTGTTTCCTCATCAATAAAACGAATGTGAAAAGACTGTGCATTGATGAGATGATTACATGGGATAATGGAGATAACAACTGCAGAGCACTCAGCATTGCTCCCTGTGCACGTTGGCTGAGTATTAAATGTTTTATTATTGCTTGTGTGTGACTGTGTAAAGTGTCTTGTACTGACTTTGGCATAGACAAAACAAGACTGAAATGAAAAAGCTAGGTGCCTTACACAGTGCAGCTGCCCCTTTCTCTTCAGTGTCCCAGACTTCACCATCACTAGGAGCCTATTCTCCAGGAATGGGTAGGCCTCAGTTTTAAGCAAGACAATGATGCAAAACAAAATACACAGGAGACACTGGAACTGAATACTTCCATGTGTTCTCTCAGCTTTGACTACTCACCACTGCACATCATGAACAGTACTGAAAATATTCCTCAAACTCTTCAGTGACTTACCATGATTTGATTATTTTTCCTGATAGTAACAGAGAAAAAGGCCTAACTCAAGATCTCAGAGATATCTCCATCCCCATGAAAAGGCTAATAATCCCATTATACTCAATATGACAGTCTCTTTAGATCAGAAGAATTTATTCTTGGAACAAATGGACCTGTGATAGACTAAATAAATAAAAATTAAGATTTCCCCCACCTAATACATATATATACATACACACACAAATATATATATATACATACATATACACACACACTCACACACACAAGGCAACACAATGAGTTTTTCATTATGCTTAAAAATGATAAAAGTACTATATCAAAAACTAGTGTAATAACAAATTACAAATATTGAAATGGATTCTGAAATTATAATATAGTATGAAATTTGATGATAATAATTTAGAAAGTGAAAAGTAAATTATTTTGTGTACATGCATATGTGAAGTGATCATGGGGATAACTTTTACTTCCAAAGCAATTACAGATTATTCTAGGGGTAAAATCAGCACATAAAAGGTTGCAAAGCACATCCTATATGTAGTTATCTTGTGGGGTTTGAGGTTAAACCAGATTCATAAAGAAGTGATAGAGTTATATGCTGAACAATAGGAGCCCTAAGTAGATTTGAAATGGATTCTAAGTAATTATGAGGGGAGATCAGACACATGGTTGCAATCATTGCATACATATGTATGTGTGTATGTCCGTGTGTGTGTGTGTGTGTGTGTGTGTGTATTTCTACTAGTATACATATAGACATGTATATTTGTGTACATATAGGAATATATATGCTATGAATCTATATGTGTATGATTTTTAAACTATGAAACACAGAAAACAAAAGAGCTTGTGAAAAACTTGCTGCCCTTTGGTTTTAAGTGCTATACTGACAACATCCAGGGAGAAAAATCAATTAAAAATGATGAAAATACCCTTCACATATTTCTGTCCCCTTTGTACAGAAACTGAGAATGTTTCTTCATAAAAATTAAAATGCCTTATTCTACACTATATACTCACCACACACATAAATATACACAGACACGCAAACACAGAATTTTTTTCATTGTTCATTCTATTACAATTAATTATAATATTGACCCTGCAAAAGATAAATATGAAGTGAACATTTCAACATGGGCTTCCTATTCTCCCTGAGAAGGTATTTTACCAAGGGGTCATATATGACTATGCCTTAATTGACAATTGGAATATAATTGTAGCTAAAATCTGTAGGTGTAGATGCTTGCAATATTAAAAGTAAACAATCACTTAAGAAACATATAAGACAGCCATATGTGGCTGTCTTTGCTTAGCTACATTTAAACAATTAAGAATATTTAAATGATGCAGTAACTTCCACCTCTTAGAAATAAAATCAAAGTTCAATATATTATGAAAAACAGCACATCCAAGCAACTGAGTAGCAGTCCCTGCCTATCCACCCTTTTCCATCTCCTATATTCAGATGGCTGATTTTTTCATGTGGGACTGTAATAATCATTTAGTATTTTATTGAAAAATGTATTTGCAACTTTAGAAAACTCTTGCTTTAGCTGAAAATTTATACAAATCTTACTTCAGGAAAGCTATATGGAGAGTTTGCAGTATATTAAATATTCTAAGAAAAAATATAAAATCATGCAAATACAACAGTGACAGATTTTGGTAAATCCAAAATACCAAAAAAAAGCATTGCGTTTTCAAATGTTATTTGTAACTGATTTTATTAGAATCTAGAATGAACAAAAATATTAATGTAGTTTATAATTGATAATTAGATTACAATGTTACCTACAAAGGCCATTTTCATCCTTTATGTGATGGAAAATGTTATTCTTACCTGGTTTTTTCTTGACATTTCTTCTACTTTGCAAAATTTTTAAATAAATTTTAATTGACACATAGCAATTGAGAATATTTCTAGAATACAGGTGGCACTTCAGTACATGTATGCATACAATGTGTAGTGAACAGATAGGAATAAGTTGTATGTTCTTCATTTTAAGCCTTTATAATTTATTTGAGTTGGCAACATAAAATGGCTATTTTGCAATATCCAATTAATTGTTGTCAACCATAGTTATCCTTCTGAACCTTAGTGTACCATACACTATTCCTCTCATCTAATTATATGTACCCTATACTCATTGCCCTTATTGTGCCCCACCCTATCTACTTTCTGGTACCACCATTCTACTCTCTACTTTTATATGATAAGTTTCCTATCTTATACACCCAGTGGGGTGCAATGCAATATGCCTGGTAGTGGGGTGGTGAACCTTGTGAGTCTTAGACTGTACTGTAGGCCCCAGACAGGGTGCCTATCAGTGAGCAAGGGCTGCATGGGTGACTTTGCAGGACACAGGGAGAAGATATACCAAGAGCAGTGTTCCTGGCTACTTCCCTGACTGAGGGAATGTGAGCAGGATTATCATCTGCTTCTTAGGGTCTCTGTGGATCAACTTAATGTGGGCTACTTAGGGGCTCCCTTGAGCTGTGGGAAAGTGGGTGGGTCACCTGATTGGTTCATAGTTCTAGGTCTGAAAAGGTGCTGGAGATAGCAAGCTGTCTGTCTGCTTTACAAGATCCTAGGGGCTAAAGCCTCAAGATGGCACTGTGTAGACAAAGCCTATCTGGAACAGAGTTCAACTCGTCCATGCCCTTTCTCACGGTGGATGGTGCAGTATGGTAGCCCTGCAGCCTACCAAATTGGGCTCAGGACCTTTGTGCCGCAGTCTGGCTGGGCACAAATCACCACGCACAGCTTTGTAGATTCAAACAGCAATTCTTTATTCCCCATCTCACACCGGCCTTCTACAAACACATTCTGGGGAAATCCACGTTCTCTGCCCAAATCCACCACTCCACTGGGCTTCTGTCTCCCAAATATACTGTCTGACCCTAAGAACTCAAGAGGAACTCAGGCAGCAGGATACGCCCTATTCTAAACGGGGAACACCCTAATCTCGTATTATGCTAAACCGGGAACACCCTAAACAGGGATCCGCCCTGGTCCTTGAGCAAGGTCATCTTACATGCAATGTCGCTGCAAAATGTCCTATTTCCATGAGTCCTTCCACTAAAGAAACACGGGGGTACGCTGGCAAGGAAATTGTCATACCTACTTGGCTGATGGCTCCCAGCACCTTTGAGAGCTACAGGCTTCTTCAACAGCAAATGCTTCAGGTATCAGTGGAGTGGGTGTGTGCTGCTGAGGTCTTCTGCTTATCTTTTCCCCACTGAGAAAAGTTCATTTTGGATCAGGATTGAACTCCATTGGAATGGTAGATACTGCATGGTTCCCTTCCTCATAAGAGCATTATCATTATGAATCACTGTGCTGCACTGCTTTTCAGTGTTCTTCAAATGTTCTAGTGACATAGCTATAGCATTTTGTCTTAGATCTTTTTTTTTTTTTTTTTTTTTTTGGTGGAGGGAAGCTTGCTAGGCACTTCTACTCAGGCATCAATTCTCTGATCTCTTAGAAAGACAGGCAGTGAAAGAAACAAAGAAAAACTAACCAACAAACCAAACAAAAAAATGGTGGCCAGAGAGAGGTTCTGGATACATTTTTGTGGAGAGGAGGGTTTGATGGGAAAATGTGAAAGAAAAGCAAAGATTCCAGAAAGCTTTTGACGACAGATGAGTCATTTATAAACATATGGTCTTTGTATACTCACAAACCTTTAGTTGAATACAGTATCTATTAAAAATCTCTTAACCTTTTTCTAAAATAAGCCAATTAACATATTACATTAAATAAAAGGCCTGCCGACAGGAACTTTGAAAAACTTGATTTTGTACGAATCAGTTCTGCCTCAGTTATGACTTACAATATGTAAAACAAATGTGTCATCAATTAATAATACATTTTCCAGAGAATTTTACGCCAAAGATGGATTTGTAATTGGCTAATACTTCTTTTTTGTTTGAGAGGCATTGATGATATAAGCACTCTGTAAATAGTATGGTGGAATTACATTGTTTAATTATATAGACTTCTAAGAGAATTTTTTAAGTTTCTTCCAAAATTTTTTTTACTGCTTTTAGTATCTTTTTAAATTCAGCATGCTACAAGTAGCATTCACAAAATACCTCTTACACAGTTTTTCAGCCTAATTTCCTAAGATATCTGCTATATACCCTTGTTTTCATCCATTCTAAATTTTCCCACCATTTCCCAAAGAAGCACATTTGCATGCCCAGCAGTGCTTCTGTCAAGTTATCCTGTCCCCTGAGATACCTCTTCCCTTTAATTTCTACCACCAGTCATTAACTTGTCATATCTTCTCTTTATCTAGGTAATTTTTGGTCAAGTCTGGTAAAGTGAGAGCTCTTCCTCTAAGTATTTTCCATGGCAGTGTTGCTTTTCTTAAAAAACAAACAAAAAAATTATGTCAGTAATTATCCACATTGTTGTAGCAATTATTAAAACAAACCAAAAGCTAATTTCCAGAAGACTCATATGGGAGTCAAAGTTGTTTGCCAAGTGAATGAATAAATCTCTTAACAAAATATCTAGTTAAGTGATATCAATGGCTTATCTCTATTTCAGTCATGTTCCCTACTCCCCATATCTTATTCAAAACTACTAAATTATCAAGTTTCATAGTTTATAGTTTAAAAAATCAGATATAGGGAAAATTCTCTTTTCAATTCTGTAAGCCTCCTAAATATTTAAATTTAATATTGGCAAGATACCTTTCTAGAGTACATATTGGGTATTGGTTTTATTGAATAGAATGAATGCTGTATTAGTTAAAGATAGGAATTAAAGAGAGAAAATTATGCTTTCCCATTCCTATTTACATAATGATTACTAGACTAACTCAGTCATTTAAGCAAAAGAAATTATGTCATAAAGGATTTAATAAATTTGAACACAGGATTGTCTATGTCTATAAGCAAACATTTTAATATTTCTACAATAAAAATTGAAAGTGATATTTTTCTGCAAGCAAGTTACTATGTAAATACAAAATTGACCTACAAGTTTTTAAGAGCATGGGTACTTTCTCACAAAATTTCCTCTTATTGTTACTGCCAGGAAATTGGAAGGGCTCAATAGGAATAAATTAATAGCACTTTATCTCAGATATATTGTCTCAATCCATGTATGATTAGTAAGAGCACAATATCTGCAAATAAAAGAATCTGTAAATGTAGTCAACAAAAATGATGTTAAAATCAAGAGATATTTCTCAAAAGGAGCTCAATTTCTAAATGATTGGATAAACCCCCATGGTTCAAAGAAGCAACGATTTCACAGGTTGAAACAATCACAGATACTCTGTCTTTGATGCCTTTATAGTCTTTACCATTTCAAAATGAATTTTTCTTCTCTTTCCTTTTTCAGAGAAAGTTTAATTGCTCCTTCAAAAGCCAAATATTCCCATTCTCCTTACATCCTTGTCTTTTTCATACAGTGCCATTTCATTTACTCACATACTTGTTTAATTAACCACATTCTGTTTCTTCCAAACTGTCTAAAGTCTCAATACATCTTAATGGAAAAAACAACAATAAAAAACAAACAAACAAACAAAAATAAAGATCCACAACATTGTTCTTGAAATAATCCTTAACCATACATTGGAAGTCTATGATTATTAATACCTCAATTTTCTTAACAATCATGCCTGAATCAAAATATCACGCAGAATCAAACTTTAAATAAAATTAAAATTACCTTTGAAATAGAATGATTATGACTAATAGAAAATCATTAGAAAATATGTACATATTTAACAGAATATATACATATTTCATTTATTGTTCTTATATTCTTGTCATTCACATACAGTCTAACAACACTGAATCACGAAGAAGTAGAAGACATAAGCAACAATAATGAGTAATGAGATTGAATCAGTAATTAAAAATCTTCAACAAATAAAATTACAGAAATGTATGGCTTTTAGATAACTTCTGTAAAATGTTTAAAGAAGAACTAAATCCAATTCTTTTCAGAATATTCAAAGAATTGACTAAAAAGAAAGAACTAGGTTAATTCTTCATGAGACCAACAGTACCCTCATACCAAATCCAGATAAAGACACAACTAAAAAGAAAACTGCAGACCAATATCTTTGATCAACATACATGCAGAAGTTCTCAACAAAATACTAGCAAACAAAATCTAACAGTACATTAAAAATTTATCTGGTATAATAAAGTGGGATTTATCCCAGAGATGCATGAATTGTTCAACCTGCATAAATCAATAAACATCATTGTTCACAATAGCTGAATGAAGAATAAAAAAAAATAATCATGTTAATAGATGTATAAAAAGCATTTGATAAGAGCTGACATCCCTTTATCATCAAAATTCTTAATATATTAGATATCAAATGAGCACATTTCAACACAATCAATGCTATCTATTCCAAAGCAACAGACTACATCACAGTGAAACAGAGAGGCTGAAAGTGGAACAAGACAAGGGTTTCCACTTGGAGCACTCTTATTCAATGTAGTATTTGAAGTCTTATCAAGAGCACTTATTCAAAAGAAAGAAATATCAACAACAAAATTGGAAAGGAGACAGTAAAATTAACCATGTTTGTAGATGCCAGGATACATATTTCATTAAAAATCCTTTAGATCTGATTAAAGAAATTCAGAAGGTTGCAAGATACAAAATCAGGATAAAATAGTAGCATACTTATACATCAATATTGAACCCACTGAAAAAGTATCCAAAAAAAGAAATACCATTCACAATAACTACAAAACTTAAAAAAAAAAGAAAAGAAAGAAAACTAGGAGTAAATTTAACCAAAGAAATGAAAGACCTCTTCCATAAAACTATAAAACACTATAGATGAAATTCAAGAGAACACAGAAAAAAGAAACAATATATAATTTTTATTCTTCATTCAGGTATTATGTTCACTGTGTTCATGGATTGGAATGATGGATATTGTTAAAATTGCCATATTTTCCAAGGTAATCTAAAGATTCAATTCAAGTCACTAATGACATTCTTTATAGAAGAAGAAAATAATCTTAAAGTTTGTATGGAACTACCAAAGACCCAGAATAGTCAAGGCAATTCTGAAAAAAAGCAAAGCTAGAGTCTTAGGAATACTTGACTTCAAAATAGACTAAAAATGTATAATAACTGAACAACATAGTACCATCATGGAAATAAACTTATGAAACAGAATAGAGAATCCAGAAGTTAATCCATGTATGTCCTGCCAACTGACTTTTTACAAAGGTACCAAAAACATATATTAAAAAGGGAAAGACTTTTCCAAAATATTTAGTGGTGGGAGAACTGAATATCTATACGCAGAGACTGAAACTAGATTCTTACCTTTTTTTGAGGTATAAAAATCAAATTAAAATGGATGGAACACCTAAATGTAAGAACTGAAACTATGAATTAGTAAAAGATAGCATAGTAGAGACCCTTGAAGACATTGGTATAGACAAAGACTTTTTTGGGTAGGACCCCACAAGCACAGTCAAAAAAAGTAAAATTTAAATATGGGATTATATCATACTAAGAGCTTCTGCATAGTACAGGAAACAACACTGTGAACAGATAACAAGAAGAATTAAATAAAATATTTGCCAAATATTTATCTAACCACGAGTTAATATACAGATTACATAAGTAACTCAAATGACTTATCAGCAAAGAAAAAATAATCTGATTGAAAATGAGCAAATGATAAACAGATATTTCTCAAAAGAAAATATAAGAGGTAAGACATAAGAATATGCACAAAATAAACCTTCTCAGAATAATTATTTGCTACTAATTGGCTAAATCATTTCATTTTTAAGCTAAAAAATTAGCATATCCATATTAATTTTCTAGAATAAATTTCAAAAGAAGTTTAAATGTTTTTAAATTAGTTTCTAATTTTTTATTTTCTCTTTATTTCAAACAACTGTATAGTATACAATTATGCTAGCGGAGAGAAAGACATGATGATTGTCAATGGAAATATTTTACCAAGTGATGTCTGACCAGGTTTTAACTTTCTTTTCTCTTTCTAACACCTAGTAAGACTCACTTTGGTCCTTCTCACCAACTGAAATACTGCTAAATTTTGAGACCTCAATTTGGCCATTATTGCAAGTGGGCAGAGTAGCTTGGAGTTCCTAAAATATTTCATGTTTTTATAGGTGACTTTCATGCTTACATGTCTTCCTTTTACAAAGTTGGAAATAATAGAGTATCTTAGACCCTATGTTGTATTTTTACTTTGGTGTCTTTTTTCACATAACTATTTAGAAGGCAATTTAGACTTAAGAAAGATATGGGGAGCTTTCTTAATACCTTTACTGAGGTTTACCAAAACTATGAATGGGCTTATCAGAAATTGAATTAACTTATAATAAAGTGATCATATAAGTCTTATTTTATTGGTGTGGTGTACCTTCTGTTTGTGAGTCACTTTTCTGATAGTCTTTGCAGGAAAAGGGGTCAGAAAAAGCACATTGTACAATATAATAAGGATCATTATTCTATATAACAAGCTATGAATATTGCCTTCTACAAATGTGGGAAAGAGAAGTTTGCTGATAAATGAAAACATTCAGGAAATAATTTGGTTACTTTAAAAAATATTTATTTTTTAAGTGTAGATGGACACAACAAAATGCCTTTTTTTTTTTTTTTAATGTGGTACTGAGGATTGAACTCAGGTAACTCCCGTGCTAGGCGAATGCTCTACTGCTAAGCCACAAACCTAGCCCAAATTTGTTTACTTTTATACATCCAGCCATGATATAATGAAATATTTCCAAAACTCAAATATATGTACTAATGAAAGCAACACAATGAGAGAAATGCAGATTCACAGTAAAAAGAGATGAAATATTTTATTAACAGAATTATTTTTCTCTCATTTCAATTAGTCGTAGTTTTTTCCTACTTTAAACAGTCTAGAATGTGTTCTACCTTGACTTAATTTTATATCTGGAATGAGCTATATTTTCAAGGTTCATTTTTTTTTCCTGCATGGATATTAAGTTGTTCACACATCATTTATTGAAACACCTTTCTTTGCAGGGGCAAGGGTATAACATTTGTATTTTTATTTCTGTTATTTAATTTTAAATAACAAATTATATATTTATAATATACAACATGATGTTTTGACATATTTATATGTTATGGAATTGTTAAATGGAGGTAATTAACACATTTGTTTCCTCATATACATATCACTTTTTGTGTGTTGTGAGATCATTTAAAAACCTACTCTTTTAGCAAATTTTCAAATATACCATACATTGTTATTAATTATAGTGGCCATGTTATCCATAGATCTCTTGAATTTATTCCTTTTGTTTTGATGAAATTTTGAATCCTTTGATCAATATCTTCCAAATCGTCCCTGTGACTACCAATCCTTCACAATGACCATTCTGTTCTGTTTCTATGAGCTCACCATTTCTAGATTCCATATGTGAGGTCACATGATATAGACTGTGCTAGACTTATTTCACTTAGCATAATGTTCCCTAGGTTCATGCATGCTGTCAAAAATAGCAGGACTTCCTTTGTTTTAAAAGTTGATTAGTATTCCATTGAGTATATGTACACCACATTTTCTTAATTCATCTCTCTGTTGATGGAACTTTAGATTGATTCCATATCTTGGATTCTGTGATTAATTTAATTTTGCATTAAAGAAGGGCATGCAGATATCTCTTTGAGACAGCAACTTTATTTCCTTTAGATGTACACTCACAACTAGGGTTTCTGGACCATATGGTAGTTCTATATTAACCTTTGAAGAGCCTCTATACTATTTCACATAATGATCCTCTTTTCTGGTGAATAAATAAATCTTTGCCAACACCCAACACCTATTATCTTTTGACTTTTTATATAATAACCATTTTATAAATGTAAAGTGGATTTATCTGTATTTACATAATAATTAGTGATTTTCCAAATATTTGTATGTCTCCATTTGTATGTCTTGAGAAATGTCTATTCTAGTATTTTGCTCATTTTTAAAAAATTTATTTATTTATTTATTTTTTTTAGTTATACATGACAGTAGAATATATTTTGAAATATTATACATCTCAGTCTTGTGGTTGTATTTGATGTAATTTTCATAAATTTTTCTATATTTATATATTAACATTGGAAGGTTACCTCAAATTCATTCTACTATCTTTTCTATTCCCATATGTTCTCCCTTCCTTTCATTCCCCTTTGTCTAGTCCAAAGTACTTATATTCTTTCTTCCCACCCCATTATTATATATCAGCCTCTACATATCAGAGAGACCATTCTACCCTTGGTTTCAAGGGATTGGCTAATTTCACTTAGCATAATATTCTCTAGTTTTATGCATTTACCAGCAAATGCCTTTCATTCTTCTTTAAGGCTGAGTAATATTCCATTGTGTATAGTACCACATTTTCTTTATCCATTCATCTGTTGAAGGGAACCTTGGTTGATTCCATAGCTTCACTATTGTGAATTCAGTTGCTAAAAAATTAATGTGGCCATATCACTGTAGTATGCTGATTTTAAATCCTTTGGATATATACCAAGGAGTGGGATAACTGGATCAAATGGTTGTTCCAGTCTAAGTTTTCTGACAGAATTTCCAAACTGCTTTCCATAGAGGTTGAACCAAATTGCAGACCCACCAGCAATATATGAATAAACATTTTCTCCGACATTCTCACCAACATTTACTGATAGTTGTATTCTTAACAATTGCCATTCTGACTGGAGTGAGATGAAATTTCAGTTTAGCTTTAATTTGCATTTCTCTAATTTCTAGAGATGTTAAATATTTGTTCACATATTTTTTATCCACCCATATTTTATATTTCTTTTTCTGTGAAGTTCCTGTTCAATCCCTTCTCCCATTTATTGATTGGGTTATATGTTTTTTTTTTTTTTTTTTTTTTTTTTTTTTTGGTGTTAAAGTTTTGAGTTTCTTTTATATCCTGGAGATTAGTGCTTTCTCTGAGGTGGAGTTGGGAAAGATTTTCTCCTATCTGTAATACCTCTCTTCACATTCTTGAGTGTTTCCTTTGCAGTGAAAAGGCTTTTTAGTTTGTTACCATCCCATTTATTGATCCATGATTTTACTTCTTTCACTTTAGGAGTCTTGTAGAGGAAGTTGGTTCCTAAGCCAACATGATGGAGAGTTCGGCCTAGTTTTTCTTCTAGCTGGCACAGGGTCTTAGGTTCTAATACCTAGGTCCTTGATCCACGTTAATTTACATTTTGTTCAGGGTGAGAGTTAGGGGTTTAATTTCATTTTGCTACATATGCATTTCCAGTTTTCCCAGCACCATTTTTTAGAGAGGTTATCTTTTCTCCAATGTATGTTTATGGCGCCTTTGTCTAGTAAGGATAGCTATATTCATGTGTGTTTTTCTCTGTCTTCTGTTCCATTGGTTGTCATGTCTGTTTTGGTGCCAATACAATGCCATTTTTATTACCATAGCCTGGTAGTATAATTTAAGGTCTGGTGTTGTGATGCTTCCTGCTTCATTTTATCACTGAGGATCACTTTGGCTATTCTAGGACTCTTATTTTTCCAAATGCATTTCATGACTGCTCTTTCTAAGAAAAATATCATTGGAGTTTTCATAGGAATTACTTTAAATCTGTATAGCACTTTTGGGAGTGTGGCCATTTCAACAATATTAATTCTGCCTATCAAAGAACATGGGAGAACTTTCTATCTCTTAAGTTTTTTTTAATTACTTTCTTTAGTGTTCTTTTGTTTACATTGTCTAGGTCCTTCATATCTTTTGTCATATTTATTCCCCAAAATTCTAGTTTTTGTTTTTTGAGGCTAATGGGAATGAAATAGTTTTCTTAATTTATCTTTCAGTTGATTCATCACTGAGATATAGGAATGCAAGTGATTTATGGGTGTCAATTTTATATCCTGCTACATTGCTGAATTAATTTATGAGGTCTGTAAGTTTTACAGTGGAATTTTTTGGATCTTCTAAACATAAAATCATGTTGTAAGTATAAAGGGGGTATCAGTTTTTCTTTCCCTGTTTATATCATTTTAATTTCTTTTTCTAATTGCTCTGGCTAGAGTTTTCAGGACTATGTCAAGTAGAAGTGGTGAAAGAGGGGTATCTCTGTCTTGTTCCAGTTTTTAGAGGAAATGCTTTTGATTTTTCCTCACTTAGAATGATATTGGCTTTGGGTTTAGCATGTATAGATTTTAAAATATTGAGGTATGTTTCTACTGTACCTAGTTTTTCTAGTGTTTTGAACATGAATGGATATTGTATTGAGTGAAATGCTTTTTCTGCATCTACTGAGATAGTTATGTGATTCTTGTCTTTAAATTTATTAATGTGATGAATTTTGTTTATTTATTTCTATTATTTGAACCAAGCTTGCATCTCTTGGGTGAACCCCACATGATCATGATATGTTATATTTTTAATATGCCTTTATATTCAATTTGCCAGTGTTTTCTTAAGAATTTTGGAATTTATGTTCATCAGGGATATTGGTCTAGTTTTCTTTCCTTGATGTGTCTTTGTCTGGTTTTGGTATCAGGGTGATACTAGCTTCATGAAATTAGTTTGGAAGGCATCCCTCCTATTTCTATTTCTTGGAGCAATTTGAGGAGGATTGTTTTAATTCTTCTTTGAAGGTCTGGCAGAACTTGGCTGAGAACCTCTCTTATCCTGGGCTTTTCTCAGTTAGTAGGCTTGTGATGGTGTATTTAATTTCACATATTCAAATTTATCTGTTTAAATTTTCTTTATCCTCCTCATTCAGTTTGGGTGGGACATATGCTTCTAGAAATTAGACAATGTCTTCAAGATTATCTATTTTATTAGAGTATAAATTTTCAAAATAGTTTCTGATCATAAAATATCTGTATTTCAGTAATGTCCATGATGTTATGAGTAATCTTTGAGTTTTCCCTCTCTCTCTCTCTCTCCCTCCCTCTCTCTCTCTCTCTCTCTTTCTCTTCATTAGCTTGGTTAAGTGCTTATCCATTTCATCTCGTTTTGTTGGTTCATCTTTAATTTTAATTATTTCCTGTCTTCTGCTTTTCATGTTGTTTTCGTCTTCTTCCCCCTCTCGCCCCCACCCCAGGGCTTTGAGATGTAAAGTTAGGTTATTTATCTGGTGACTTTCTATATTTTTATTGAGTGAGCTCAATGCAATAAACTTTCATCTTAGAAATGCCTTCACAGTGTCCCCGATATTTTGATATGCTGTGTTGGTATTCTCATTTACCTCTAAGTATTTATTTTATTTTATTCCTGATTTTCTACTATAAATTGATCATTCAACAGCATATTAATTAGTCTCCAGGTGTTAAAGTAGCTTCTATTTTTTACTTTATTGTTGATTTCTGATTTCAATCCATTATGATTTTATAGAATGCAAGATATTTTCTCTATTTTTTTTGTATTTGCTGAGTTGCTTTGTGGCTAAAATATGGTATAATTTAGGGAAAGATCTGTATTTTGCTGAGGAGAAAGTGTATTTACTCATTGACAGATGAAATATTCTACATATGTCTGTTAAGTGTAAATTATTAATTATAATTTTTAGTTCTACAGCTTTTTTAGTTTTTGTTTGGAGGATCTATCCATTGGTGTATATTATTCCACGACGTCCTAGCTTTAAGTGTCTGGGTTGAGAAATCATCTGATATCCAGATTGGTTTTCTCTCCTTGTTCTGCATGTTTGACATTTTCATAATAACATGTCTTGATGTGGCTCTGTTGTAATTTGGTGTAGTTCAGGTTCTTTTAGCCTCATATATTTGATTTTCCATTTCATTCTTTGGTTTGAAAATTTTTCAGATACTATTTCATTGAAAAGATTGTGCATTTCTTTCATTTGTATCTTCATCCCTTATATATCCTGATAAATCTTAAATTTGGTCTCTTCATGTTATCTCATATTTTTTGAAAATCTTGTTTATACTTTCTTAACATTTTTTCCTCCTTGGTAAACTTTATTTTCAAGATTATATATTTATTGCCTGAAACTCTGTCTTCCAAATAATGTAGTCTTTGGTGATGCTTTCCATTGAATTTTTAAGTTTGTTTATTGATTCTCTCATTTTGATGATTTTTCCTTTATTTTTCCCCTGAATTTCTATTGAAATGATATTTTACTTCTTGTATTTTCTCTCCTTACATCATCATTTACCTCACAGATTAGTTTAAATCTGTACATTCTAGACTACTTTTCTGACATTTTATCTACTGTGGTGTCAATAGATTATCTTATTAAAGTTTCTTGGTTTCTTTGGAGTAATTTCTTTGCTCATTTTTTTTACATTATTTGTGTGTCTAACAATCTAAGAGTTGATTTTGGAGCAGTAGATTTTCTACCCTGTAGACTGATAGTGCCTCAGAAGGTTTCCATTACCTCACCATTTAGGGGGAGACAAATAATAGCAACCAATGCAAGCAATTCACAACTTTAAACCAAATAGTTCCTGCTATGACATCTACAATATTGTTAAAAAATTGGAAATTGCATAATCAGTTATTACCTACAATAAAATAAGTATATTTGCAGAAGTGTTTACAAATTTGTATGGTGTATAGGGAGAGACAAGAAGTGATGTAGAATTTAATGATTATGAATGAGGAGGAGAGAAGATAGAAATAAAAAATAAAGGAAGTGTGATGGAGAAAAAATTGAGATTGGCTGTTAACAGAAAAAAAATGAAGAAAGAGAATCAAGAGAAACACATAAGTGAGAAAAATAGATATAAAGTAAATGGTTTAAAATTTAAAAATTAAAATGAAAGAATACAGAAAAAAAACTGAAACATATTAACAAGCATCATTTCTTAAAAAAAAAAAAAAAAAAAAAAAACTTGTCCAGGAATAATAACTGACTTCAAAATGCTATAAGTAGTTTTGGAGTTTTAGCTCACTGGTAAAGCACTTGCCTATCATGTGTGAGACACTGGGTTTGATTCTCAGCACCACATTAAAATAAAATAAAATAATGATCCATCAACAACTAATTCAATATTTTTTAAATGCTAGGAATTAGAAAAAAAAAACAAATATGAACATGTATAAATGTCCATGAATTATTATGGTCACACTTAAATAGAAAAGAAAAAAGAAAAAAATTGATCTTGGTGAAAAGTTAAAAAATTGTTTCCATTTGGCTTCAAAAAATTCCCAGCTTCCCTTCTCAGTACAGTTAGGTGGGTTCATCTGGTGTGTAATAATTGCTCTACCCTTAGGGTAGGGTTGCTAGAGAGAGTTAATCTATAGGCAGAACTCCTGGAGGTGGGGTTTAGGCTTGGGTAGGCTCCAGACTCTTCATTGATTGCCAGTTGCCTGGAGATCTGAAATAAGTGCACCTCCAGGACCCATCAACTACTGGTCAATGCTGAAAGACTGCATCCCAGGGATCTCCCTAGGATTCCATTTGTGTGTTGAAGGAGCCAATTCTTAGCCCCACTATGTAACCTGTGGACCTCATGTTTCTAGTCTTGGGTTTAGTCTCAAAACTCAATCTCACCCACCCCTACCTTTACACATTCCTGATGAGAGACATCTCTCCCAGCCAGTTCTGTAAGCAGGCAGATGAGAGGGGGAGGGACAGAGCTGGATAGGTTTCCATGACAATTCACGCCCTATGTAAAGCCTCTCCATAAATTTTATTTTCTCCTGGTCACTTAGACACACTCTGTGTTGTGCCCTGTGGTTCTACAAGGCCTGTATTTTAGGCCAAACTTGAGATTTCCAGGAATTGGCTCCCTCAGCTTTTGGTCCCCATGCCACAGCTGCAAAATTGTTTCCTTTGTTCTCCACATGCAACTAGGACAGATTTGGCTTCTCTCCTGTAAAAGGATATTGCACCGCACAATGCATCTTTTAGCTTAATTATACAACTTCTTTGATCTCTAAGCTCCATATCCCGACACATCTCAGGCCTCCTAAAAATGTCTGTTTCTTTAATTCCTTTATCACTGCACTTTGCTCATGGAGGGACTTCTCTGGTTGGTGACACTTGCTGAGGCAGAGGTTGTAACCCTGAGAATTTCTTCTTTATTTTATTATATTTAACCTCCTGAGTCCCTGATCTGCTTTGAATGTTCAGTGTTAAATTCCAGTAAAGTCACCTCCCCTTTATTTTTTTATTCACCTACCTTGCTGAGAAGATGCCAATCTGCTTTCTGGGTTTCATGCCACAGAACAGCCAGGAAAGTCATATTCTCTACTCTGCCATCTTGAACATCCTGCTTAAAACACATTTTTTTTTTTTTTTTTGGTCCCTTGAATTTACCTGATATTCTACTAAAATCATGAATAACTAAATATTTCTGTGTTCTCTATAAAATGTTGACTTTTTTTTTTTTTTTTTTTTTTTTTTTTTTAGCCTTATTCCATTTTCACACTGTGTTTTTGGTCTTTGTCATTATGGTTTGTACTTGATATTGAATCAGGGGAGTTTAACCACAGAGCCATATCCCCAGCCTTTATTTTATTTTATTTTATTTTTATATTGAGCCAGAGTCTTGCTAAGTTGGCCTTGCTAAGTTGCTGAGACTGGCCTCAAACTTGCAGTCCTCCTGTTGTGCCTTCCTCAGTGGCTTGGATTACAAGAATAAACCACCACTTTTGTCTTTCATATTATGTTTATTACTTCAAGAAATTTCTCTAATTTTCTTCTTATTGTCCAAGATTATTTTAGTTTTTCTAAGTCTTCATTTTCATATAAATTTTAGTATTAGATTGCCAATATCTACAAAAATATGAGTGTTAAAAATTTTATTTTACTACATTAAATTTATAGATAAATTCATACTGGAGTTGACATGTTAAAAATATTGAAAAAGCCTATTCACAAAAATGGCACATTTCTTATACATTTTAGATTTTTTTTCAATTTATATTAATAATATTCATTGTGTGTATGTAAAACTTATGCATTTTTATTTTTTTATTCATAATCTTTAAGTATTTTATTATATTTTCATAATAAAAGTAAACACATTAAAATCTACATTTCCAGTTTTTTGTTTGTTTGTTTTTGTTAGTACAAATTGACTTTATATTGATTTTATTGGTCGGAACCTTACTAGATTCACTTACTGTGGTCAAATTTGAACAACATCATGCCATTTGCAAGTGACAAAAATTTTATTATTTGTTTCAATTAGACATTTTATTCATTTTTCTTTCCCTACTGTGCTAGCTAATTTATTTAGAAGAATATTAAATAGTAGTGGTGGCCTGAATTTCAAAATTTCATCCTTAAATATTATATAAAGAATAAATTTTATTTTTGTAGTGACACTCCCTCAGATTAAAGTTCTGTCTTGTCTCCAGAATTTCTTCCTTTAGGTTCTTTATATATCTGGTCAGGTGACAGTTCGACTACACAGATTATTAGCTATAGCAAAGTTCAAATCTTGTAGATAAAAGGCAGCTAACTTGGCTTCTGGTGAAATTTAGATGCAAGTTTTTAGCTTTTCTTCATGATTTCTACATGCCCCTGTTTTCTTTCTCTTTTTGATGGGCTTTAGGTACAGGCTGCCTGTCTTGTGACATCAGGCTCACTAAGGTACAGGAAAATGCTGTGATTTTACTATATGTGGGCCATCAATTTGTTTCAATGGCTTCTAGAAGTTTACATACAAATACAATTATACTTATGTGGATGAGCCTGGCAAGTAGTAAAAATACAATTGATACTTATTGAAAAAATCAGTTGTTAAATATGATTCACAAGGACAATATATAAAATTACTTTAAAACCGCTCAGTAATTAAAAATGTTGAGCCAACAAAAATTTTTTTCAAAGACATGGTAACTTGTTTTAATTACTTGTTAGCCTTGTTTTGTCCAAGATATCTAGAGATAACAACTTTGATAAAGTTTTTAGGACGTATAGATAACAGTAATACCACTTTTTAAAATGATGCTAACAATGTTATTCACTTAGATTACTACTAATTTCTTACTAATTAATAAACATTATGTTCTCAACTTATGTGACATGAAACCTTTTATTTTAAAATTTCATGAAGTTCAGAAGCCCCAGTTTTAATATTCTTAGCCATCATTTTGCTTCACTGTTAGGAATTTAATATTGCAAAACCAGGGATCATGAACTGGCTCCAGAGGTAACAAGTTCAGAGTTCATAGTTTACAACAACCTGTGGAAATTGTATGCCAAAAGTCTCTGCAAGCTTTTCAAAAGAGTTGGTCAGAAAGTATGGAAAAAAGAAGTTCAAATAATCCAACACTTCTTCACAAAGCTTTATAATATTCATTTGTTCTGCTCACAATTAAAGAGGGAGAATATAGGTGTAAAATGCAGCAAATTTTGCAGCTTTTCTTTTAGAAATATGTTATTCCACTGGGCTTAATCCCAGTGACTTGGAAGCCTGGGAAAGGAGGATGGCAAATTTGAGGACAAACTCAAGAACTTAGTGAGACCCTGTTTCAAAATAAAAAATATAAAATCTTGGGAATAAAGTTCAGTGATAAAACACACCTGGGTTCAATCACCAGTACCAAAACACAAAAATAAAAACAGAAACCAAAAAACCCCACAAAAACCAAACAAATTTATACCAATGACCTCTATCTCTCAGTTGGAAATATATCACTACTTCCTGTATATTTTTAATAGATAAATGCATTAAAACATGACTTTTAGCAGTATTCTGTACCACATAGGAAGCTATATTTTTCTCCATTTAGTATTATAGCATTATTCATTGTATTTTAAGATTCAGAAGATACATTATTTTATGCACAAATTAATAATCAGGCACATGCAATTGAAATACATGTGCTTATATATGGCATTTTCATATTTTTTCATTGAAACATATTTGCACTACAATCCATCTGACTACAATATCCCCAGACTGATATTTGACTAAGTACTAAATAACCCAAAGCCATCAAATCTTAATAGTTGTTTTCAAATTCTTCAACCATGGTAGACTGCTGGGAGCCACAGCCAATTAATATGATGCATGGCATTTTTGATTGAAAGGTGATGCCAGCTAGCCATTGAGATGATACGATTATGTTAAAAAGTACATTCATATGGATACCGGACTCCTGCTGCGGGACTCCTGGAGAGTTCCCATTGGTTGGGAAAGTGCAGTAGGAGGGAATTCCGGGGAGGCGCTTGCGCTAGAGTTCCGGGAAGGAACCAGCAGAACGCCGGGTGGGTGGATCGGGAAGCTTCCCGGGCGGACGTGTTATTGGCGGTTCTTTCAAATAAAGTTTGTTCCTGTTTGAGTGGCTCGTGATCTTGTGCCCAGCCAGACAGCGGCAACTGGTGGCCCTGTACGGGGAGCGCCTGAAGCTTGGAGGTGAGTAAAATTGCTCGCCCCTGAGGGAAGGCGACAGAATGGGTGACCATTTCAAAAAACAATGTGTTCTTCTTTTGATTTATTTTGTTTTTGTTTCAAGCTGCCTATCCCTAGAATTTTCTCAGGCAAACTGGGAAAAATGGTTGGCTCAAGGCTTGAAGTTGTTTGGCCCGGAGAAAGAGAAAATTGATACAACTATTCTTTGCTCCGTTTTTGTTTCATTCTGTTTCGGCTTTGTTTTATGCTACCTTACTGGGTTGCGTTACCTTTATAGTAGATTAGAAACTAGTAAAAAACAAACCGAAAAACTGTTAAGTAAATTGTTAGAGGTCCAAACTGTGGTAGAAAACATGTCAGGTCAAGCAAAAGAGAAGGTCTCTCCAGCTAGTCAGACAGAGGAAAATTTGAAGAAAGAAAGCTTAGAGGAAAAACGACCATCAGTTGGGGAGTTACAACAGGAGGCTGCTACTAACTCCGTTCTATCACCAGAGGGCGTAAGAGCTGAGCGGCCCTCAATTCCTGTAGTTAATGCACAAAATCCTAAGGCAAGATCCCAAAGACTAGCATGCCCTGTACTTGAGCAGGCAGGAGGGCAACGAATTCATCGCGCTCTAGATTTCAAAACAGTAAAGCAATTAAAAGAGGCTGTAACAACCTATGGCCCGCAAGCACCCTTCACCATAAGCATGGTTGAATCTATTACCAACTTAGACATGACACCAGCAGATTGGGCTAACATGTGTCGATCTGTGCTAAATGGAGGACAATATTTGTTATGGAAGGTTGCCAATGAGGAATTCTGCATGGAGACAGCTAGGCGAAATACAGCAGCCGGTTACCCTCAAAGAAATCTGGAGATGTTGTTAGGAAAGGGACCTTATGAGGGTCAACGGCAACAAATTGAATATGATCCTGGTGTATACGCACAAATTGCTGCAGATGCAGTTAGGGCATGGAAAACTTTACAGGGGCATGGAGATTTACAAGGACAGTTATCTAAGGTAATACAAGGAACTAACGAACCTTACGCTGAATTTGTAGATAGGCTTATTCAGACAGCTTCTAGGATATTTGGAGATGTAGAACAAGCAATGCCATTTATAAAACAACTGGCTTATGACCAAGCAAATCGTTGCTGCAGAGAGGTCATTAGACCATGGAAACATGAAGATTTAAACACATATATTAAATTATGTAGAGACATTAATGAACAAGGACAAGTCTTAGCAGCAGTACAACAGGCTTTAGATGCCAGGCCAAAAACATGCTACAATTGTGATCAGACAGGACATTTTAAAAGGAATTGCCCCATAGGAGGAGGGTTTAACAAAGCTAGGTATCAAAGGAATAGAATACCAGGTATTTGCCCACGATGCCGTAGAGGGAGACATTGGGCTAATGAATGCCGTTCTCAAACCACCATAGAGGGCACTCCGTTATCAAAAAACGGACAAGGATCAAGTGTTTACCCACGATATCGTGGAGAAAGGCATCAGGCTCCATTGCCAAAAAACGGACTGGAGGGCCCAATGCTCCGGGGCCCAAAACCACAAATATACGGGGCAATGGAGGAACCCAGCAGCACCATCAAGGTAGTGCCCAGGACACATTATCCATTAAATCCCTCATCAGACAAACTAGAGGGAGCGCAGGGCTGGACATCTGCGCCTCCGCAAGAGCAGTACTAACTCCAGAGATGGGAATTCAAATCATTCCCACAGGAGTAAAAGGACCTCTTCCCCAAGGAACGGTAGGCTTATTATTGGGACGCAGTTCTTCCACACTAAAAGGACTTATGATAAGTCCCGGGGTAATTGATCCCGATTATGAAGGTGAAATAAAAATTATAGCTAGTTCTCCAAGAGGCATATCAGTTATCTCACCAGGGGATAGAATAGCACAGTTACTAATAATACCCAGCCTACATGATAAATTTTCTAGTCGTACTGTAGAAAGAGGTACCAGGGGATTGGGCTCCACAGGTGTAGATTGGGCTATGCTGTCTTTAAATTTAGATTCTCGCCCCATGCTAAAACTAAATATTCAAGGATACGACTTTAATGGGCTACTGGACACAGGTGCAGACCTTAGCATCATATCTAGTCAGGAATGGCCAAAACATTGGCCATTACAACAAGCCACTCAAACGCTTCGAGGCCTAGGAGTGGCTACTAATCCCCATAGAAGTGCAATGGTATTAGATTGGAAGGATCCTGAAGGATGTGAGGGAACTATACAGCCATATGTATTGGATCATCTTCCTATAAATTTATGGGGACGAGATGTCCTAGATCAATTAGGTTTAACGTTAACAAATAACATCAATCCTAATGCGCCCACTACTAGGGCTAAACAAGGTTTTAAAAAAGAAAAAAGATTAGGAAAACAAGGACAAAATATAGCAGCACCAATTCAAATAGATCAAGGAACAGACAGACATGGGTTGGATTTTCAGAAAGGGCCACTGAGACAATAAAAATTACTTGGAAATCAGAAAGACCAGTGTGGGTTCCTCAGTGGCCCCTGACTAAAGAAAAGATACAAGTAGCCCATGATCTGGTTAAACAACAATTAGCGAAAGGACATATACAACCTTCCATATCTCCCCATAATACTCCCATTTTTGTTATTAAAAAGAAATCTGGTAAATGGAGATTATTACAAGATTTAAGAGCCATTAATAATGAGATGGTTATTATGGGACCTGCTCAATCAGGGATTCCCCAATTGTCTGCTTTACCAAAAACCTGGTATGTTTTAGCTATAGATATTAAAGATTGTTTTTTTTCAATTCCTATTCATCCTGAGGATAGTCCACATTTTGCATTTACTATCCCTGCACTAAATCATGAAGGTCCTGATCAGAGATATGAATGGAAAGTACTCCCTCAGGGGATGGCTAATAGTCCAACTATGTGTCAAATTTATGTTAACAAAGCAATCCAACCACTTAGAAATCAAAATCCTGAACTACAAATATTTCACTATATGGATGATGTATTATTGGCACATAAAGATAAAAACATATTGCTGGAATGTTATGCCACACTTACAAACTTATTAAAAAATTATAATCTAGAGATAGCAATAGATAAAGTACAATTAAATCTTCCAATTAATTATCTAGGAGTCCTGTTATCCTCAACCATGGTCCGTCCACCAAAAATTCAAATACGAGTAGATCAACTCAAATCACTTAATGACTTTCAAAAGTTATTGGGAGACATAAATTGGATAAGGCCTTATCTAGGCATACCAACAGGAGAGCTAGGACCTTTATTTGATATCCTAAAAGGTCCATCAGATCCAAATTCACCCCGCATGCTAACGCCTGAAGCAAGAAAGGCATTAAAAATCATTGAAACATATATGGAAAATATGCACTTGGATAGAATTGATATAAGTTTGCCTTTATTATTTATTGTACTACCAACAAAAAATATTCCTACAGGAGTATTTTGGCAAGAAGGTCCATTATTGTGGATACATTTATCTTATTCTCCTAATACTATTCTTACTAGATATCCTGAGGCTGTAGGACAATTAATACTCAAAGGAATAAAAGCAGCAAAGGGAGTGTTTGGGATTTCTCCCAATAAAATTATTACTCCATATACTATGGATCAAATTGATGAGTTAGCCAATGAGTTAAATACTTGGGCAATAATCATGTGTAAATCTAATGTTTCATTTGATAATCACTTGCCATCTAATCCTTTGTTGTCTTTTTGGTCTAAGCATCCTATAGTTTTTCCAAAAATGACAAGAAAGACCCCTATCATGAATGCTCCAAATATATTCACTGATGGGTCAAATAATGGTACAGCAGCAGTAGTTACCCCTGATCAAACTTTTACATTTTTAGTACCCAAACAATCAGCTCAAAAGGTAGAGCTTAATGCAGTATTACAAGCTTTTATGATGTTTAAAGATTCCGTATTTAATTTATTTTCTGATAGTCAATATGTAGTTAATGCTATAGTATCCCTTGAAGATGCAGGTAGGATTTCCCCTTCTTCTACTGTTTTCTCTTTGTTTTCCACTATACAAAGTCTAATCTGGGACAGAAAAGATCCATTCTTTATAGGACATATCAGGGCACATACAGGATTGCCTGGAGCCCTTAGTTTGGGCAATGAATTAGCAGATAAATCTACACATGACATACATATTTTCTCCACAATAGAAGAAGCTATAAATTTTCATAAAAGGTTTCATGTCAATGCTAATACTTTACAAAAACGTTTTAAAATAACTAAAGAACAAGCCAGACATATAATAAAACAATGTCAAAATTGTGTGACATTTTTACCACAAGTTAATCTTGGAGTCAATCCTAGAGGACTGATACCTAACCATATTTGGCAGATGGACGTCACACACTTGCCAGAATTTGGAAAATTAAAATATTTGCATGTTACAGTTGATACTTCTTCTGGATTTTTGATGGGCTCCCTTCATGCCGGAGAAAAAACTAAAGATGTTATAGCTCATTGCTTACAAAATTTTGCCACTGTGGGCGTTCCAAAACAGTTAAAAACAGATAACGGTCCCGGTTATGCTTCTACCTCTTTTAAACAATTCTGCTCATCATTTGGCATTACTCACATAACAGGAATTCCATACAATCCACAGGGACAAGGCATAGTTGAAAGAGCTCATCAAACTATTAAAATGTACTTATTAAAACAAAAGGAGGGAATTGGAAAGGGGTATATATCCCCCAAAGATAAACTTAAAATAACCCTCTTTACTCTAAACTTTTTAAATTTGGATTCATCAGGACTTAGTGCTGCGGAAAGGCATATGTATCCAAAAAATGTGCATAAGCCTAAAGTTCTTTGGAAAGATATTCTAACAGGACAATGGAAAGGTCCTGACCCAGTAATTGTCTGGAGTCGGGGCTCTGTTTGCGTGTTTCCACAGGGAGAACAGCAGCCGATTTGGATTCCAGAAAGACTAACTAAAACGATTTCTACAGATCAAAAAGAAGATAATTTGACTCAAATCCATAACAGCTGATATCCAGAACTCCAGCTTGGCCATTCTTACATCTGCGACTGATTAACCAGGATGCTTTTTTCAATATCTATTTTATTATTGCATTTTTCCATATCATAGGTTCTATTTTATTTTTGAGCTCATACAGACCTAGGTTGATGTTTTTCTGATCAGTTTTATTTTTTAACTGTGGAGTTTTTAACATTGCAATGGAGATTTCACCTAGGTGAAACTACAAGGCCTTTACTATTGTCTTATGTGTTGTATGTTATATGTGCACACTTCTGTTTTGTGTTATGTGTCTATATGTGCGTATGTCCATAGATCATATATGAGGAGTGCTCAAAAAAAAAAAAAAAAAAAAAAAAAAAAAAAAAAAAAAAAAATGGATCCAAGTACTTTTTATTATTCACGTAATTTTAATGGTTTAATTTAAATTGGGTAAACAGCTGTTAAAAATTATTTTAATATGTGTACAAATAAGCAGGTTAACAAATCTGTTTGTTTATTTTCATCTTTCCTTTTCATTATATTTAATAATTCTGTTCAAGATAATGTAAATTGTTCTAAAAAAAAAAAAAAAAAAAAAAAAATGTTTTCTTAGTACCTGTTAAAATGTTACATTTTTTTTTTTTTTTTTTTTCTTTCTCTCTTTAACATCATTGTCAGAATTCTTATTTTTCATCCCAGTGCCGGTGAAGACAAAGATGAAACCAAACTACAACTTCTTCGATAATTATCACAACAAACTGTATAAACTGATACATCAATGATCTTGGGAGGAAATGGACATATTGATAGATTCCTCCACTTTGAACTGCTTACAAAACTTGCCTGGACTATGTATCACTTGTATGCACTGTGATCTATCTGTTGATACAACAAATTATGGTAATGCTGGCGTATCTTTGCTGATGTGTCACCAGTGATGCAATTTTCCCTAGGAGTCGTCAATTGATTTGGTGTTGT